>NC_069500.1:1441670225-1441960225 GCF_027579735.1 Bombina bombina | reverse complement strand
ACATGCTGTGTGTGTGAGAGACAGTGTATGTGTGAGAGACATGTTGTGTGTGTGTATATGTGTGAGACATGTTGTGTGTGTGTGTGTGAGACAGTGTATGTGTGAGAGACAGTGTATGTGTGAGAGACATGCTGTGTGTGAGACAGTGTATGTGCGAGTGTGAGAGAGAGACATGCTGTGTGTGTGAGACAGTGCATGTGTGAGAGACATGCTGTGTGTGTGTGAGAGAGAGACAGTGTGTGTGTGTGTGAGAGACATGCTGTGTGTGTGAGAGAGAGAGAGACATGCTGTGTTTGTGTGTGTGTGTGTGTGTGTGTGTGAGTGAGTGAGAGACATGCTGTGTGTGTGTGTGAGAGAGACATGCTGTGTGTGTGTGTGTGTGTGTGTGAGAGAGACATGGTGTGTGTGTGTGTGTGAGAGAGAGAGAGAGACAGTGTGTGTGAGACAGTGTATGTGTGAGAGACATGCTGTGTGTGTGTGTGAGAGAGACAGTGTGTGTGTGTGTGTGTGTGTGTGTGAGAGAGACATGCTGTGTGTGTGAAAGAGAGACATGCTGTGTGTGTGTGTGTGTGAGAGAGAGAGACATGCTGTGTGTGTGTGAGAGAGAGACAGTGTGTGTGTGAGTGAGACATGCTGTGTGTGTGTGAGAGAGAGAGACATGCTGTGTGTGTGAGAGAGAGAGAGACATGCTGTGTGTGTGTGTGTATGTATGTGTGAGAGACAGTGTATGTGTGAGAGACATGTGTCTGTGTGTGAGAGAGAGACAGTGTATGTGTGAGAGACATGTGTCTGTGTGTGAGAGAGAGACAGTGTATGTGTGAGAGACATGTTGTGTGTGTGTGTGTGTGTGAGAGAGACATGTTGTGTGTGTGTGTGTGAGAGACAGTGTATGTGTGAGAGACATGTTGTGTGTGTGAGAGACATGCTGTGTGTGTGAGAGACAGTGTATGTGTGAGAGACATGTTGTGTGTGTGTGTGTGTGTGTGAGACATGTTGTGTGTGTGTGAGAGAGACAGTGTATGTGTGAGAGACATGTTGTGTGTGTGAGAGACATGCTGTGTGTGTGAGAGACAGTGTATGTGTGAGAGACATGTTGTGTGTGTGTGTGAGAGAGACAGTGTATGTGTGAAAGACATGTGTGTGTGACAGTGTATGTGTGAGAGACATGCTGTGTGTGTGTGTGTGTGTGTGTGAGAGACAGTGTATGTGTGAGAGACATGCTGTGTGTGTGAGAGAGAGACATGCTGTGTGTGTGAGAGACAGTGTATGTGTGAGAGACATGTTGTGTGTGTGTGAGAGAGAGACAGTGTATGTGTGAGAGATGTGTGTGTGTGTGTGAGAGAGACAGTGTATGTGTGAGAGACATGTTGTGTGTGTGTGTGTGTGTGTGTGTGTGAGAGAGAGACAGTGTATATGTGAGAGACATGTTGTGTGTGTGTGTGTGTGTGAGAGAGAGACAGTGTATGTGTGAGAGACATGCTGTGTGTGTGTGTGTGTGAGAGACAGTGTGTGTGAGACAGTGTATGTGTGAGAGACATGCTGTGTGTGTGAGAGAGAGACATGCTGTGTGTGTGAGAGACAGTGTATGTGTGAGAGACATGTTGTGTGTGTGTGAGAGAGAGACAGTGTGTGTGTGAGAGAGACAGTGTATGTGTGAGACATGTGTGTGTGTGTGTGAGAGACAGTGTATGTGTGAGAGACATGTTGTGTGTGTGTGTGTGAGAGAGAGAGACAGTGTATATGTGAGAGACATGTTGTGTGTGTATGTGTGTGTGTGTGAGAGAGAGAGACATTGTATGTGTGAGAGACATGTGGTGTGTGTGTGTGTGAGAGACAGTGTATGTGTGAGAGACATGTTGTGTGTGTGTGTGTGATAGACACTGTATGTGTGAGAGACATGTGTGTATGTGAGACAGTGTATGTGTGAGAGACATGTTGTGTGTGTGTGTGAGAGACAGTGTATGTGTGAGAGACATGTGTGTGTGTGTGTGTGTGAGAGAGACATGTTGTGTGTATGTGAGACAGTGTATGTGTGAGAGACATGCTGTGTGTGTGTGAGACAGTGTATGTGTGAGACAGTGTATGTTTGTGTGTGTGTGTGTGAGAGAGAGACATGCTGTGTGTGCGTGAGAGACAGTGTATGTGTGAGAGACATGCTGTGTGTGTGTGTGTGTGTGTGAGAGAGACATGGTGTGTGTGAGAGACAGTGTGTGTGTGTGAGACAGTGTATGTGTGAGAGACATGCTGTGTGTGTGAGAGACAGTGTGTGTGTGAGAGAGACATGCTGTGTGTGTGTGTGTGTGTGTGTGTGTGTGAGACAGTGTATGTGTGAGAGACATGCTGTGTGTGTGTGTGTGTGTGACAGTGTATGTGTGAGAGACAAGCTGTGTGTGTGTGTGTGAGAGAGAGACATGCTGTGTGTGTGTGTGTGTGTGACACAGTGTATGTGTGAGAGACATGCTGTGTGTGTGAGAGAGGCATGTTGTGTGTGTGTGTGAGACAGTGTATGTGTGAGAGACATGCTGTGTGTGTGTGTGTGTGTGTGTGAGAGAGACATGCTGTGTGTGTGTGAGAGAGACATGCTGTGTGTGTGTGAGAGAGAGAGAGACATGCTGTGTGTGAGAGAGAGACATGCTGTGTGTGTGTGAGAGAGAGACATGCTGTGTATGTGTGTGTGTGTGTGAGAGAGACATGCTGTGTGTGTGTGTGTGTGTGTGTGTGTGTGTGTGTGTGTGTGTGTGAGACAGTGTATGTGTGAGAGAGACATGCTGTGTGTGTGTGAGAGAGAGAGACAGTGTATGTGTGAGAGACATGCTGTGTGTGTGAGACAGTGTATGTGTGAGAGAGATGCTGTGTGTGAGAGACAGTGTATGTGTGAGACAGTGTATGTGTGAGAGAGGTGCTGTGTGTGTGAGAGAGAGAGACAGTGTATGTGTGAGAGACATGCTGTGTGTGTGTGTGTGTGTGAGACAGTGTGTATGTGTGAGAGACATGCTGTGTATGTGTGAGAGACATGCTGTGTGTGTGTGTGTGTGTGAGTGTATGTGTGAGAGACATGGTGTGTGTATGTGACAGTGTATGTGTGAGAGACATGCTGTGTGTGTGTGTGTGACAGTGTATGTGTGAGACAGTGTATGTGTGAGAGACATGCTGTGTGTGTGAGACAGTGTATGTGTGAGAGTCATGCTGTGTGTGTGAGAGACATGCTGTGTGTGTATGTGTGAGAGAGACATGCTGTATGTGTGAGAGACATGCTATGTGTGTGTGTGTGTCAGTATGTGTGAGAGACATGCTGTGTGAGTGTGAGACAGTATCTGTGAGAGAAATGCTGTGTGTGTGAGACAGTGTATGTAATAACATAGTAGATGAGGTTGAAAAAAAGACCGAAGTCCATCGAGTTCAACCTATACAAATCTAAAATACTTACAAAAAGCTCCAGTTAAGCTTAAATAATCCCACTAAAAGGTGACCCATTTAATACTAGCAATCATATCTATGAATTTTGTTTATAGACAGAAATGTATCCAAACAATTTTTAAATGTTTCTAGGGTATTGGCATTCACTACCTCCTTTGGTAATGAATTCCACAATTTTATTGCTCTTACAATGACAAAACATTTCCGTTGCAGGAGATTAAGAGGCCCATCTATCAAACTCTGGATAGAGCTTGAGGGTCTGTGCTTCTGGCGAGTCTGCAGGCTCACCAGAAACGGCAGTTATGAAGCAGCGCTCTAAAGACCTCTGCTCCATAACCCTGTCTGCCTGCTCTGAGCAGGTGGACAGACATCGCCGGAATTCAACCCGATCGAGTACGATTGATTGATTGACACCCCCCTGCTGGCGGCCGATTGGCCGCGAGTCTGCAGCGGGCGGTGTTGCACCAGCAGCTCACAAGAGCTGCTGGTGCAATGCTGAATACGGAGAGCGTATTGCTCTCCGCATTCAGCGATGTCTGTCGGACCTGATCCGCACTGTCGGATCAGGTCTGACAGACATTTGATAAATAGACCTCTAAATCTCCTTTCCTTCAACCTTAAATTGTGACCTCTTGACACAATTTTCTTGGAATAAACAGAGCTTCTGCCATCTCTGTATATGGGCCTTGAATATATTTATATAAAGTAATGTCACCTCTCAAGCACCTTTTTTCTAAAGAAAACAGACCCAGCTTGGCTAGCCTCTACTCATAGCTTACATTCTCCAATCCCCTTATTAGCTTTGTGGCCCCTCTCTGAACTTTTTTTAGTTCTACAATATCTTTTTTTGCAATCGGTTCCCAGAACTGCACTCCATACTCAAGGTGAGGTCTTACCAGGGCTTTATATAGTGACAGAATTATGCTTTCCTCCCTTGAATCAATGCCTCTTTTAATACATACTAGTGTCTTATTAGGAGAAAACAACAATATGAGGGAAACACTTCTAAGACTCAATATAAGCTACACCTAAAAATTACAACCTTCCTCAAGATGTAACTAATAATAATAATGAAAACAGACAATAAGGTGAGTGCTAAATTAATAGCAAATTGAGAAAATAAAATATGTGATAATGTATAAAAAATATATATATGATACGTAATATATAAGGTGAGCACTAAATGAGATATAGTATAAAATGTAATCATTTAGGATAATTGTTATACTATATAAAGGACTAAAAGAGACCTAAACCTCTGTTTAAAAATGTAAACACTTTAATATGCAGGTGAGTAAATTCATATAAACATTAAAAGCACTAAACCTTGCAAGGTATTAGCTAACAACTAAAATGGCATTGAGTGAGATGCAATATGTTAGGAACAATATTTTTAGAACAATATGTGCAAACAATTAAAATAACAATATCTAAAAAATCTATAAAATTAGAAATGCATTTCTTGATAGGAGTACAATGCAAGTCTAAAATAATGTCTCTTAGAACATTGGTTAAATAACCATAAACGGTACCTTAATAGACCAGGAGCCCAAACAATCCTTTTGCGAGGATGAGCAGTTATATCTTTCAACAATCGCTAATGAAAGAACAAGGCTAAAAAAGTGATGATTTTGATGATTTTGTAGGTTAGGCGGAGAACGTAGATCGTGTAATTCACTCCAGAGTGTGTCGTAGGAGGAAAGAGTGACAGCTGAGTCAGCTCACAATCCAAATCTTGGGATAGGTGGGTTACTATAAGCAATAGCTTCAACAGGCAGCGTCTGTAATTGAGTGCTGCAATTCCAACAGACAGCGTCTATGTGTGTTTTGATATTCCAGAAAGACAGCGTTTGATTGATAGTTTCCCACAGGTGATGAAGCAATGCAGAGGCTGTAGTGACTTCTTACAGACAACGTCTGTGTAAAACAATGGATTTCCTGACAGACAGTGTCTGTTCTAAGTTCAAGTAAACTGCGAGATCCTGCCAATCGCTAACGGCTAGATTTAGAGTTCTGCGGCCAAAGGGGTGCGTTAGCTACGCGTGTATTTTTTCCCCCGCACCTTTTAAATACCGCTGGTATTTAGAGTTCACAGAAGGGCTGCGTTAGGCTCCAAAAAGGGAGCGTAGAGCATAATTTACCGCCACTGCAACTCTCAATACCAGCGGTGCTTACGGATGCGGCCAGCTTCAAAAACGTGCTCGTGCACGATTCCCCCATAGGAAACAATGGGGCAGTTTGAGCTGAAAAAAAACCTAACACCTGCAAAAAAGCAGCGTTCAGCTCCTAGCGCAGCCCCATTGTTTCCTATGGGGAAACACTTTCTAAGTCTGCACCTAACACCCTAACATGAACCCAGAGTCTAAACACTTCTAACCTTACACTTATTAACCCCTAATCTGCCACCCCCGCTATCGCTGACCCCTGCATATTATTTTTAACCCCTAATCTGCCGCTCCGTACACCGCCGCAACCTACGTTATCCCTATGTACCCCTAATCTGCTGCCCCTAACACCGCCGACCCCTATATTATATTTATTAACCCCTAATCTGCCCCCCCCAACGTCGCCGCCACCTACCTACAATTATTAACCCCTAATCTGCCGACCGGACCTCACCGCTACTATAATAAAGTTATTAACCCCTAATCCGCCACACTCCCGCCTCAAAAACCCTATAATAAATAGTATTAACCCCTAATCTGCCCTCCCTAACATCGCCGACACCTAACTTCAAGTATTACCCCTAATCTGCCGACCGGACCTCGCCGCTACTTTAATAACTGTATTAACCCCTAAAGCTAAGTCTAACCCTAACACTAACACCCCCCCTAAGTTAAATATAATTTTATTCTAATGAAATAAATTAAATCTTATTAAATAAATTATTCCTATTTAAAACTAAATACTTACCTGTAAAATAAACCCTAATATAGCTACAATATAAATAATAATTATATTGTAGCTATTTTAGGATTTATATTTATTTACAGGCAACTTTGTATTTATTTTAACCAGGTACAATAGCTATTAAATAGTTAAGAACTATTTAATAGCTACCTAGTTAAAATAAACTAAAAATAAAAAAAGAACTAAGTTACAAAAAATCAAAAAATAATTTACAAACACTATAAAAATATTACAACAATTTAAAACTAATTACACCTACTCTAAGCCCCCTAATAAAATAACAAAGCCCCCCAAAATAAAAAAATGCCCTACCCTATTCTAAAATAAAAATTGTAAAGCTCTTTTACCTTACCAGCCCTTAAAAGGGCCTTTTGCGGGGCATGCCCCAAAGAATTCTGCTCTTTTGCCTGTAAAAAAAACCCATACAATACCCCCCCCCCCCAACATTACAACCCACCACCCAAATACCCCTAATCTAACTCAAACCCCCCTTAAATAAACCTAACACTAAGCCCCTGAAGATCTCCCTACCTTGTCTTCACCACGCCGGGTATCACCGATCCGTCCAGAAGAGGGTCCGAAGTCTTCATCGTATCCGGCAAGAAGAGCTCCTCCAGAGGGTCCAAAGTCTTCATCCTATCGGGCAAGAAGAGGACATCCGGACCAGCAAACATCTTCATCCAGGCGGCATCTTCTATCTTCTTCCATCCGGCGTGGAGCGGGTCCATCTTCAAGCAGCCGACGCGGAGCCATCCTTCCTCACCGACGGACTAACGACGAATGAAGGTTCCTTTAAGGGACGTCATCCAAGATGGCGTCCCTCGAATTCCGATTGGCTGATAGGATTCTATCAGCCAATCGGAATTAAGGTAGGAATAATCTAATTGGCTGATGGAATCAGCCAATCAGATTGAAGTTCAATCGGATTGGCTGATCCAATCAGCCAATCAGATTGAGCTTGCATTCTATTGGCTGTTCCGATCAGCCAATAGAATGCGAGCTCAATCTGATTGGCCGATTGAACTTCAATCTGATTGGCTGATTCAATCAGCCAATCAGATTTTTCCTACCCTGGAAAGGTAAAAGAGCTTTACAATTTTTATTTTAGAATAGGGTAGGGCATTTTTTTATTTTGGGGGGGCTTTGTTATTTTATTAGGGGGCTTAGAGTAGGTGTAATTAGCTTAAAATTGTTGTAATATTTTTATAATGTTTGTAAATTATTTTTTTATTTTTTGTAACTTATTTCTTTTTTATTTTTTGTACTTTAGTTAGTGTATTTATTTGTATTTATTTGTAGGTATTTGTATTTAATTTATTTAATTAATTTATTGATAGTGTAATGTTAGGTTTAATTGTAACTTAGGTTAGGATTTATTTTACAGGTAATTTTTTATTTATTTTAACTAGGTAGCTATTAATTAGTTATTAACTATTTAATAGCTATTGTACCTGGTTAAAATAAATACAAAGTTGCCTGTAAAATAAATATTAATCCTAAAATATCTACAAAAAAATTATTATTTATATTGTAGCTATATTAGGGTTTATTTTTCAGGTAAGTATTTAGCTTTAAATAGGAATATTTTATTTAATAAGATTTATTTTATTTCGTTAGATTTAAATTATATTTAACTTAGGGGGGTGTTAGGGTTAGACTTAGCTTTAGGGGTTAATACATTTATTAGAGTAGCGGTGAGGTCCGGTCAGCAGATTAGGGGTTAATAATTGTAGGTAGGTAGCGGCGACGTTGGGGGGGGCAGATTAGGGGTTAATAAATATAATATAGGGGTCGGCGATGTTAGGGGCAGCAGATTAGGGGTACATAGGGATAATGTAGGTTGCGGCGGTGTGCGGTCGGCAGATTAGGGGTTAAAAAATTTTAATAGAGTGGCAGAGATTTGGGGGGGCCTCGGTTTAAGGGTACATAGGTAGTTTATGGGTGTTAGTTTACTTTAGAGCACAGTAGTTAAGAGCTTTATGAATCGGCGTTAGCCCAGAAAGCTCTTAACTCCTGGCTTTTCTCTGCGGCTGGAGTTTTGTCGTTAGATTTCTAACGCTCACTTCAACCAAGACTCTAAATACCGGCGTTAGAAAGATCCCATTGAAAAGATAGGATACGCAAATTGCGTAGGCCGATCTGCGGTATGGAAAAGTCGCGGCTGGAAAGTGAGCGTTAGACCCTTTCCTGACTGACTCTAAATACCAGCGGGCGGTAAAAACCAGCATTAGGACCCCCTAACGCTGGTTTTGACGGCTAACGCAGAACTCTAAATCTAGCCGTAAGTTAAAAGTGATTTGCGCCGATGACTCCTAAATGCAGTGTTATTTAAAAGTTCCAAACAAATGTCAAAGTACCAGTGACCTCTCTACTGGTTTCGGCCCAGGTGTCCTTTATCAAGATGTTGACTAAGGTTGAGACTAGCATTTAAATAGCCAAAAAGGAAATCTTATTGGTCCTTTTCAGAATAATTAACCTATCAACACATCTTTTGATACAGCTTTGAGTGACAGCCATAGTAGCCAATCTGAATAAATAAAAAAGAACCACACAATGTTGCAATATAGGAATGATACAAAGTAACATCCTGGTTAATTAATGTCGTTCCTTATAAGGAAAAATGATTAATATAAAACTCTGATACAATATGGTTTATAAAATACATATGAATACCACCAATATGAACAAATTCTCGCTATTTATTTAGAAGCTATATATGATAATCAAACATAGGTAAAAAGCAGCTTCTACTGATAAATAAACTCACTATGAAATAAACCTCTGTGTACTTAAGTGTCGTGAAATAATGTGTAAGAAATATATAAGTAAATGTGCTATTAATATAAACATATATAGGCATAAACATGTACACATACACCTATACCCACAGATATATAAGTAAATGTGCTATTAATATAAACATATATACATATACGCATAAACATGTACACATACACCTATACCCACAGATATATAAATGTGCTATTAATATAAACATATATACATATACTCATAAACATGTACACATACACCTATACCCACAGATATATAAATGTGCTATTAATATAAACATATATACATATACACATAAACATGTACACATACACCTATACCCACAGATATATAAATGTGCTATTAATATAAACATATATACATATACGCATAAACATGTACACATACACCTATACCCACAGATATATAAATGTGCTATTAATATAAACATATATACATATACGCATAAACATGTACACATACACCTATACCCACAGATATATAAATGTGCTATTAATATAAACATATATACATATACGCATAAACATGTACACATACACCTATACCCACAGATATATAAATGTGCTATTAATATAAACATATATACATATACGCATAAACATGTACACATACACCTATACCCACAGATATATAAATGTGCTATTAATATAAACATATATACATATACGCATACACATGTACACATACACCTATACCCACAGATATATAAATGTGCTATTAATATAAACATATATACATATAGGCATAAACATGTACACATACACCTATACCCACAGATATATAAATGTGCTATTAATATAAACATATATACATATACACATACACATGTACACATACACCTATACCCACAGATATATAAGTAAATGTGCTATTAATATAAACATATATACATATACGCATAAACATGTACACATACACCTATACCCACAGATATATAAGTAAATGTGCTATTAATATAAACATATATACATATACACATACACATGTACACATACACCTATACCCACAGATATATAAATGTGCTATTAATATAAACATATATACATATACACATAAACATGTACACATACACCTATACCCACAGATATATAAATGTGCTATTAATATAAACATATATACATATACGTATAAACATGTACACATACACCTATACCCACAGATATATAAATGTGCTATTAATATAAACATATATACATATACACATAAACATGTACACATACACCTATACCCACAGATATATAAATGTGCTATTAATATAAACATATATACATATACACATAAACATGTACACATACACCTATACCCACAGATATATAAATGTGCTATTAATATAAACATATATACATATACGTATAAACATGTACACATACACCTATACCCACAGATATATAAATGTGCTATTAATATAAACATATATACATATACGCATACACATGTACACATACACCTATACCCACAGATATATAAATGTGCTATTAATATAAACATATATACATATACGCATAAACATGTACACATACACCTATACCCACAGATATATAAATGTGCTATTAATATAAACATATATACATATAGGCATAAACATGTACACATACACCTATACCCACAGATATATAAATGTGCTATTAATATAAACATATATACATATACACATAAACATGTAACATACACCTATACCCATAGATATATAAATGTGATATTAATATAAACATATATACATATACACATAAACATGTAACATACACCTATACCCACAGATATATAAATGTGCTATTAATATAAACATATATACATATACGCATAAACATGTACACATACACCTCTACCCACAGATATATAAATGTGCTATTAATATAAACATATATACATATACGCATAAACATGTACACATACACCTCTACCCACAGATATATAAATGTGCTATTAATATAAACATATATACATATACACATAAACATGTACACATACACCTATACCCACAGATATATAAATGTGCTATTAATATAAACATATATACATATACACATAAACATGTACACATACACCTATACCCACAGATATGTAAATGTGCTATTAATATAAACATATATACATATACACATACACATGTAACATACACCTATACCCACAGATATATAAATGTGCTATTAATATAAACATATATACATATACACATAAACATGTACACATACACCTATACCCACAGATATATAAATGTGCTATTAATATAAACATATATACATATACGTATAAACATGTACACATACACCTATACCCACAGATATATAAATGTGCTATTAATATAAACATATATACATATACACATAAACATGTACACATACACCTATACCCACAGATATATAAATGTGCTATTAATATAAACATATATACATATACGTATAAACATGTAACATACACCTATACCCACAGATATATAAATGTGCTATTAATATAAACATATATACATATACACATAAACATGTACACATACACCTATACCCACAGATATATAAATGTGCTATTAATATAAACATATATACATATACACATAAACATGTACACATACACCTATACCCACAGATATATAAATATGCTATTAATATAAACATATATACATATACGCATAAACATGTACACATACACCTATACCCACAGATATGTAAATGTGCTATTAATATAAACATATATACATATACACATAAACATGTACACATACACCTATACCCACAGATATATAAGTACATGTGCTATTAATATAAACATATATACATATACGCATAAACATGTAACATACACCTATACCCACAGATATATAAAATGTACAAAACATATGTGAGCAAGGGAATTAATATAGAGGAATAGATAGTTGTGCTAAAAATGATCAGGTGTGTTTAATGCACAAAATATTTATGTAAGAAACAGAGCTAAGGGTGACTGAGTTAATATATGTGTAAGTTTACACAAAGAGAAATGAAAGATAAAGGATTTTTTAAGTGATTTACCCTAACTATATATGGTTATGTATATACACAAACACATATATTCACGGTATCTCATATTAAGAATGTATTTATTTCTATTTATATTTTCATACTAAAAAAGACCTAAGGGATGTAAAGTCTTAAAATGAAAAATACACTCAGCTTCTTGTCTAAGTAATTGGGCCTCCATATTGCCACCTCTAGTGCTAGATTGTACTTTTTTTACACCCCATATTTGAACTGTTTTGTGTCTCCATTATGGACTTCAGTGAAATGTAAATACATCTAACTAGGAGGACCACTTGATCTATCTGGTTTCACATCATGTAAGCCAAACAATGGTACATTTGCTAAACGCCCCAGTTTTGAAGTTTTATTTCCTTGTATTACATGAAATTCCGTTTGGCGTTCACAAGTTGACTTATCTGATATTTATTTATGATAATGGCACAGGGTTAATTGACTCAAAGGACAGATTTCTATATTACATTTGTTTTTTATGATTTAGCACCACTATAAGAGTCACTTAGTTCACATATTGTTTAATGGGTAACCATGACAACCTAGAGAATGTCATTAGTGCATTTTGGTGTTTCTACACTTATTGAATTTTTTATATTGCACATTGATCTAGCACATCAATTATGATGCCTTTATAGGCGAATATTGTGGATAGATACATGGTGAGCAAATATTATAGTCTTTTCACTAACATGGGGTTCATTTAGCAAAATATGTTTCGCTAAACCAGAAGTGGCGGTCAGGGCCGCCATCAGGGGGTGACAGGGGTGACTCCTGTCAGGGGCCCAATGGGCCAGGGGGGGCCCATGAGGCAAAAACAAAAAAAAATATTTTTTTTTTTTATTTTTTTTACATTTTGGCAGCCACCAGTGTGTACTACAGCAGAGTGCTAATTTAGCATGGGAGATGTTAGTACAAGGAGCAAAGTATTAGCATTTGAGAGGATTTCTGAGTGTGCACTAAACCCCTATGCACAGTGTGAGACAGACTTGGCACTTTGTTTGTACAGTGTGTGCGTACCACAGCTTATGGTTCCACCAAGACCATATAGAGTACAGCATTTTCAAAATCCATAAGTACAGCTGACAGATGGGAACATTTGTACACTATATTTGAAGTGGTGCTCTTGGTTGGGGAAAATGGGGAAAAACAAACAAACATATGTCAACCTTTTAAAAGTACTTTTCTTCATCTAGCCATCTACCCAGATCATTAATGTACAATTTTGAATTCACAGAATTATTTTTGTTTGCACAATTACAATTATGATTCTTTAAAAAGTGATCTCTTAATTTCTGCAATTTTTTTTATCATGCATGTCACACAACGTTGATTTAGGGGATGCAATGTGCATAAATGTTTCCTCCTGTGAGTGTTTCTGTGGGTGTCTGTGTTTATGTCTTTGTGCTTTGGTTTGTGTCTCTATGAGTGTGTATGTATTTTTTTCTGTGGGTCTCTCTGTGAGGGTGGGTGTGTATGTCTTTGTGCATTTTCTGTGGATGTCTGTGAGGGTGTGTGCATATGTCTTTCAGCTTTTTCTATGGGTGTCTCTGTGAGGGTGTGTGTATGTTTGTCTTTGTGTATTTTCTCTGGATGCCTCTGTGAGGGTGGGTGTGTATGTCTGTGTTTTCTGTAGATATCTCTGTGAGGGTGGGTGTTTTCTGTGGGTGTCTCTGTGAGGGTGTGTGTATGTCTTTGTGTGTTTTCTGTGGATGTCTCAGTGAGGGTGTGTGAATGTATGTCTTTATGTGCTTTATGTTGTTGTCTCTCTGTTTGTGTATGTCTTTGTGTGTTTTCTGTGGGTGTCTCTGTGTGTGTGTGTGTGTGTATGTCTTTGTGTGTTTGAGTGTGTGTGTCCTTTGTCTGTTCCTTTTTAGGAAATTTTGACCTTACTACTGATTATTCCCATCTTTCTACAGACTTTGAGACGAATGAGACCTTTCCGGAATTAACCAATCTACCATTTAACCTTTAAATTATTGTTTAGGCAGTTCAGGGCCCTTCCTTTCAGCCACTGCAACCAGTACTCCATATTTTGTTTTCTAAATCTCCTTTTTTTTTTTTTTTTTTTACAAAACTGTAGTTTACCTCATTACTTGTCAGGTCAATGTAAACAAGTGCTGAGTGTCTGTTTGGGTGTCTGTGTCTGTGTCTGAGTGTGTTTCTTTGCGTGTCTGCTAGAGTGTCTATATGTGAATCCTTATGTGTGAGTGTGTGTGTGTGTTTCAGTGTAAGAGTGTGTCTGTGTGTGTGTGTGTTACTACCTTTACAACATTTCCAAGTTTAAATAGACACTTAAGAATAAAGTGCATATACATTTTATTCACTTGGTCAAAAATTGCACATGTCAAAGGAGGGGGGGGGGGGCTGATCAATGGTTAAGTCAGGGGCCCCAAAATTTCTAGTGGCGGCCCTGGTGGCGGTACTTCCGTTTGTTTGGAACGCACACATACAGCTCCAACATGTGGGATAACATATGGGGGTGATATTTATTTAATACACTGCACTCCTTTAATACTAATATTGTCCTGAATCTGTTTGATCACATATGGCTTACGAAAAATCATTTATCCCTATTTTGGTATATTCGCTAAACCGGAAGTGAAGGAACTTCCGGTACGCATCTATGCGTGTCAGTAGCGATCTGCAAATGCCTCACCTAGGTAATATATTATACTCAGTTGAGAGCTTTTAGTCCCATTTTACCGATATATAAATAGGCATCAATATAGGTAATTCGCTAGTGATGCAGGTTTGATAAACATGTTTATTATTTTCTTGTAAATAATAAACCGGAAGTCATTCTATTTCCGGTTTTGTGGCACACATGACGTGCGTTCCACCATGGAATGAAGGAACTTTTCTGAAACACACAAGTGATTTGTATATGTTATGATATGTGTAACACTATTTAAGTTTGCAATATGACACTGTTTGCTATATTCTGATGAAGGGGTCTGTGTGAACCCTGAAACGTCAATACATTTTTTGTTGACCCACTATTAAGAAGACCTGCAAGTGCATGTGTTTGCTTTCATATCTACTTCAAATCTGCACCCAGGCAGATGACCCAGGAGGGTTCATTCACGTTTTGGGAGTGTGTTTATATATATATAACAAAAACAAAAATTAAAACATTAAAAAATCAAAAAAACAAAGTGTGTGAAGGTGAAAAAAATTGAAAAATAATGAGTTTAATACAATAAAATTGTCAGTTATAATAAACCAATGAATGCGATAAAAAGCAACAGGTGAAAAAAAAGAATAAAATCAAACTTGTTTCCTGGTGGTGAGAATCCTTGCTGTGAATTCCAGTGATGAGAATCGTGCTGGATCCTAGGGGTCTCTCAGTTATCCAGATGAATCTCTTAAAGTGTCCTGTAGATATGCAAAATAATAGTGTAGATTGTACAGACTTTATATAAGGAATACAAATATGCTTGCCAGCTAATAGTCAATGCGTTTCGGCCTCCTCTATGGCCTTTCTCAAGACTAATAACTGTCTGTAGCTGGTAGCCGTATATACTGATCTCTTGCACCACTCTGCTTAATTGACGGCGTGGCTAAGCACCGGAAACTGTATATGTTTAGTAATTACATTCTTATTTGTTGTAATATGAGTTCTTATTAAACCTTTGTAAATAACATTATACTGATATCTATGTATATATATATATATATATATATCAATTAACTATCTTATATAGAATGTGTGAGTCACTCTATTCGTATGTTTTGCACGTGCATTTTTTCAATTAGCATTTTTTATTATTGTTTAGCTGCATCTTTAGCTTGGAATACTGTCATTTGGTATATTTCTTGCCACATTCACTTGCCAATTAGTGGCATATTGTATTAACATCATACTCCTCCCATCCCCACATACCAATTGCATTTAAGAAGTTAAGGAACCTTGCTGGGAGTATCCACTAGCTGATGTGAGACACCCAGAAACGCATATTACTCATTGACATATCAGTACTCAGCTTTATATTACGCTTGTTGCTTTTATAAGAGATTGTTTATAATTTTTATAATTTCAATTGTACGTTGTGGACCCTCAATTTTTACTTTTTGTATCAAACTATTTGCTATTTTAAATACTCACCGCAGATGACAAACTTGTGTCTGTAGTAGGTAAGGGCTTGCGATGCTCCTACAGACGTTACAAAACAATAGGCAACATGGTATCACCCTCTCAATTACCCTCCCCATCACAAATACATAATGGCTACAACACAAGGACATGTATAGGTGTCGGCACAACAGGTACAAACCATGTGACTATGCAAAGATAACCAAAACTTTTACCTCCTGTGTCACAAACGAAGAATTTGAAATTAGCAGTTGTTTAAACTGTAATTGCTCTTACGTAATCTATTAAAGGGACAATGTACCCAAATTTTTCTTTTGTGATTCAGATAGAGCATGACATTTTAAGTAACTTTCTAATTTACTCCTATTATCAAATATTCTTTATTCTCTTGGTATCTTTATTTGAAATGCAAAAATGTAAGTTTAGATGCCGGCCCATTTTTGGCGAACAACCTAGGTTGTCCTTGCTGATTGGTGGATAAATTCATCCACCAATCAAAAACTACTGTCCAGAGTTCTGAACCAAGAAAAAAAGTTTAGATGCGTTCTTTTTCATATAAAGATAGCAAGAGAATGAAGAAACATTGATAATAGGAGTAAATTTGAAAGTTGCTTAAAATTGCATGCTCTATCTGAATCACGAAATATTTTTTTTGGGTTCAGTGTCCCTTTAACTATGCTGTGAAATTTGTAAAATTCAGTACATAGGTCTCACTACCAGAGACATTAACTCCAGAATAAGGGAACATTTATCCACCATAGGAGCTGGCAATATACCCCTAGTGCAACACTTTGCCACACATCATAATAAATCACTGAACTTGTACAGATGGTGCGCTATAGAAAAAGTGGATGTACCCAAAAGAGGTGGAGACAGATATAAACTCTTATGTAAAAGGGAAATGTTCTCGGTGTTTAAACTGAAAACAAGGGTCCCGCAAGGATTAAATTCTGACTATGACCTGATAAATTATTGGGAATGATTGATCCAAGAATATACATTATTAACAAGCAACTTAGGGTCATATCAGGTCATGGCCAGTCTTTAAGTGCTATCCAAACTTCACATATATATGTACCAATTTTAAATTTATATATATACGTATCTTTATATGTGTACAATTATATATATTTCTTTCCTAAGATATGGTGAGTCCACGGTGTCTTCATTTACTGTTGGGAATATCACTCCTGGCCAGCAGGAGGAGGCAAAGAGCACCACAGCAAAGCTGGTAAGTATCACTTTCCTTCTCACAATCCCTAGTCATTCTCCTTGCCTCTGTTAAATGGAGGAGGTGAAGTTTTGGTGTCTGAAGAAAATTGGATTTTCTTCTTAATACTGGGAGAGTCCACAGCTGCATTCATTACTTTTGGTAAATACAGAACCTGGCCACCAGGAGGAGGCAAAGGCACCCCAGCCAAAGGCTTAAATACCTCCCCCACTTCCCTCATCCCCCAGTCATTCTTTGCCTTTTGTCACACGAGGTTGGCAGAGAAGTGTCAGAATATTTCGGAGTAGTTCCTTAGGAAAGGTATCTACCCTTCGAGATGGGACTGGAGTTTTAAGTAGTCTTGTCAGCCTCTCAGTGAGATCATTGATGAAAGTTAGAGTCTGGAGATGCAAGGAGAGTCTTTCTTTGAAACCATCCAGACTCATATTAACAGCTCCTAAGCAATCAGCGTTGACGAGTATCGCTGCCTGCTTTTGTTCACTCAAGTCCATGTCAGAAGCAAGGCTATAGTCTGTCAAACTTGAAGGACCGTGTTTTCTGTTCCACGGCATAGATTCTGGTAAGATTTTTTCATTTTTTATACATATGTTAACGGTAGAAGACAGGATCACAGTGGTACGCCTTTTATCTTTATGGAATTAAGGGTAGTATCTCCTGAGGGGGATTATTGAACAGTGGGGGTTTTTAATCATATTTGTTTTGTGATTTTGGCTGCTTTATGTGTAGGAGTTGTTTGGGATCATAGGTTGATATGGAACGTACAGGTTATTTTTAATATTCACATTTGAGAGCTGCGCAGCTTATTAAGCTGGCGCGCTTTTCCTTAGCAGGGGTGGTCCTGTATGACAAACCGTGTGACCGGGAATTGTCACAATTTTTTCTTCTTCCATTTCCTGTTACTGACCGATTGTCTGCGATGAAGAGAGATTTTCTCTAGCTGAGGAGAGATTTTCTCTAGCTGTCTGGGTCATAGGAGGTGGTGAGTGCCCCAGCCATTGGGGGTATTAGGTGCCAGTTGTTTTTCTATAATTTAAATAAGAAGTTATGGCGGATTCTGATAACTTAGTTGGGGATCCCTCTAATGCAGAATGTGATACCTGTGTATATTGTGAGGAGGTCCAGCCCTCTCAATTATGTTCTGTATGCCGCATCAGGGTGTTCTCATCAAACAATGTTGAGATGTTAGAGACCACTGAGCCATCCACCTCTGAAGATTCCTGGTCCCGTGAGCTGCATTCCCTAGAATATTCTGTTCCTACACATGCAGTTTCCCGGAGTACTGCTGCTCCTTCGCCTGAAGGGGACTTTTTTCCACCAGATGTTACTGCGCAGTTCCGCATGGCCATCTCTACGGCTTTAGCGATTTTGCCTCTTCCTGCTACGTGCAAGCGAAGGGTTAATCCATGCACTCCTGCAAAGGGACCATAGTGTAAATTGACAATTGTATCTGATTAGTCATCTGGGCATTCGGTTTCCTCTGAGGCTTCAGAGGTAGGACCTACAGGGTCGGAGTTTGCTGATTTGATTCCTTTGTTTCTGAGAAGTTTTGGCAATGTTAGAGAATCCGAGTGCTGATCCGTCAGTTGGTACTCAGTCCTCTAAATCAGATAGCGATCTTTATTAGATGAAGGAAGAAGTATAGAGATCCAATCCTGCTCATCTATATATATCATTTTATTTTAATTTTATTTTAGAATCCCTGTTTTGAGCTCTGTAGGGAGGTTTGTGTCATAAGACAGGCAGGATCTGTTTTTGCACACTCCTTGGCTATCACTTTTGTGCGCTTGCCTTATTTCTTTTCTATTCCGTTTTTCAGGATAGTTTTTTGTTTAGAGCTCTTGATTGTTGTAGAAACGCTTTTTAGAAGGACATGTCGTCATAGGGAATTCTACATATTGATGACTTTGGTTGTAGTGTTTGCTGGAGTCTTCCTCTGGAAGCATTTAGGTTCAGTTCGAGGTGATGGTTACCTCAAGATTTTTGAGACGGATTTAAGCCTTGGAGCTTATACTTCTTGATTTGGATTATTCTCAGGCTTCTAGCATAAACCAGAACTTCAGAATTTTTGGTTTAGTCCTTGAGTTGCTCTGACAGATGTGTCAGTTAAGTCTACTCTGTCCTTCTTCTTGAAAGAGGAAGTTTTTCTAGCTATTCTGGTGCAAGTGCAAGTCCATCTGTTTTAAACCTGTTTTAGGTAAAATCTTGGATGGATGCTTGATTCTGGATCATCTCGGATCCAGGGGTCCTAGAGACCGGAACTAGACTTCTTTTCCTGCCTTTCTGGGCAGTGTTCCTTCCCTTGAATCTGTTTTTTGGCAGAGAGGAAGTTTTTTCGGGAGACTTTTGGAGTCATTGCCCCGCTAACCTTCGCAGTGTGAGAATATATTTTCGTTCCACAGTTGTGTCATGGTCCAAATAAGGGAGGGGTTTCCCATCCTATTTGGATTTTATGGTACTTAAGCAGACCTTATTGTGTCTGCTTTTTGGGGAATATAGGGTCCCCTCTTTCCTTTGTTAAGGATCTCTGTCGAGAAGGATATCTTTCCTTTTCATTCCTTTTGAGTACAATCCGGTTATTATGGACTGTCTCTTTCTGTAAACCTCGTTTCTGATCCTAAGGTTTGGGGTTCTGGGGTTTAAGTTGACAGTATCCTGATCCCAGATTTATCTGTGGCTCCCTGGTCTGGGCGATTCTGGTTTACTACCATCGTCTGTTAAGGGACCTTTTTAGGGATTTTCATCTGTCTGTTCAATCTCAGAGATTGTTTTAGACCAGTGTTTCTGGGTAGGCACCAGGGTTGTTCCCTGAATGCTATTTAGTCTTTTCAGGAAGTTTTTCCTTAAGATCTTGTGAAGTTGGAGTTTACTTCATCGGGTTGTACCTTCCAGTCCCCCTTCAGGCCATAGCTGGCGTGGTGGAGAGGGTGAGGGCATTTCCTGGGTTTCTTTCATTGGCAGGTCTCATCTCAGCAGAGGCCAGGACATCGGCAGGGCGCTGTTTTGAATCTGTCTTGTCAGATTCACCTGGATACCAGTTGGAGAATCGTTCTCCAAGGTTCTGTCCAGATCTTCCTGTCCGGAAGGACATTCTCTTAGCTCTCCCGGGCGTTTTTTTACTTTAGTCGCTAGCCTGTCAGTTGGAGAGAGCGTGTCCTATAGGAGACCGTGGATTCCGATTCCCTTCTGTTTTTTCCTCGGGCAAGCTTTTTGCTTTGAGGGTTTGGTCTCAGTGTATTGAATTTAGTCAGCCCTTTTTTCTCTCAGTGGATTACATCTCTTTCTGAGAAGAAGAGATTCTACTACATAGAGGGTTGTCTTTCGAGTTTAGTAGTGGGCAGAGATCCACTACTGCTCATTGTCAGCGATCCACTTTCTGAGTGTGATTTTCAGGGATGGATGTTTCCTCCTATCATTCCCTGGATCTGGGACTAAGGGCTCTACCCGAAGTTTATCGGATGTTTGTATCTGAAGGGGACATCGTTCGTGAATTTCAGGATGTCCGTGCCTATCCCAGACCCATTATGTCGTGGTTAAGGGATCTTCAGGTGGTGCTAATGGATTTTTAGCGGTGCTTGGAGGTCCAATTCAACCTTTTTCTTTTCTGCCATATCACTCTTACCTTGAGTGACTGCTCAATCCTACAGGTGCAGGCGTCAGTGAGGTTGATTGCTCCATTGTTTCCACAAGATTGTATATTGCGGTTTAGGGACTTCGCCTCCATGGGGGTTGCCTTGTTGCAGGTATCTGCTAGGTCAGGGCACCCCCCCTCTTTTCCTCTGAGACGGTCTGCGAGGAGTCACTTGGCCTTAGCCATGAGAGGTTTCTTTTCTGAGAGGTTACAGTGCTCTCCTTCAGCGTGTAGCTGGTTCCTCGTCATCTCTCTTAGGTGTGGAGGACCACCTTTTGTCGGGAAGAGCAGGGTTCGTCCTGGCACTCTATCTGGCCTACCAGGATTCCCTTTTTTCTCCTCCAGGATGACCTGGAGAAGGGTCTTCCTAGCTAGTTGCTTGTTGGGACAGTTTTCTGGGCATTTTTGTTTCCTCTGCTCTAGAGGCTCATGAGCTTCCAGGCATTCAGTGTTCTGGGCTAGGGAACTGACTGTGTTCAGGCCAGTGAGTCAATCTGATGCTCTTTTTGGAGTTTAGATATTTTTTTACGGGGTTGCATCGGGCTATTTTTGTACCTGTGCCGGAGATGGTCTTTGATTAAATTTTTTCTTTAATGATCTACTCCGTCTGTAGTTTGCTTCTACGTGCCATAGTCTCTGTGTTGCAATATTGCAATACGTTTTCTTATGGGGTAATTTCTATAATAAGGTTGTTTCTTCGAGCCTAGTTAGGTTTTCTTCCTATGGTGTCTCTTGTTACTTCAATCGAGAGATTGTGGTTGCTTATTGTTTGTATGTCCTATTCCTTCTCTATGAGGAAAGTTTTTTTTGTCCCTTTTAGGGATCCATGCCTTTATGTCTTTTAGTCTACATAAGATTAGACAGTTTCTCTGTTGAATATCGTATGTGGGAAGTGCGAGAATCAGCAGACATGTCGACTTCTTTACATTGGTTGAGGAGTGTCTTCCGCTTGACATAGGAGACAGCGGGACTCTAGCCTCTTCAGAGGTTTTCGGCTTAGTTCGAGAACTGTAAAATGGTCATTTTGGGTCTTTGGCATGAGATCTTTATGGATCTGATCTGCTGGTCCTCCTTGCATTCTTTTTCCTAAAAGTTTTATTGTTTGCTTCTGTTGAAGCTGCCTTTGGGAGAATGGGTTTTCTACAGGCTGTGGTGCCCTTTCTCGTTTTGCCCTCCCGTTAGCATTCAGTGTTCTCTGTAGATGAGGTATAATTTCCCAAAAGTAATTAATGCAGTTGTGGACTCTCCCTGTATTAAGAAGGAAAACATAAATTATGTTTACCAGATAATTTTCTTTCCTTCTGTACAGGGAGAGTCCACAGCTCCCGCCCGTTTTCTCCGATGGGCGGCCTTAAATTTTATCTTGTTTCTTCTGGCACCTTTTTACGCCCTGATATTTATCCTACTGTTCCTTGTTCCCTCGACAGAATGACTGAGTTATGAGGGAAGTGGGGGAGGTATTTAAGCTTTTGGCTGGGATGTCTTTGGCTCCTCCTGGTGGCCAGGTTCTGTATTTCCCAAAAGTAATGAATGCAGCTGTGGACTCTCCCTGTACAGAAGGAAAGGAAATTATCTGGTAAGTCATAATTTATGTTTTTTTTTTTTTTTGCTACAAGCAAGTTTTTAACTACTTCAGAAAGCCACAGTAGGTTTACTCTGTTCTTTCCTCTTTTTCAAGGATTGGGTCTAGTCGTACTCCACGTTAGTCTCTTCAGTAGGGCAGTGGTGGCTTTAAAGCAGTTAGGAACTTGTGAGGTGGGCCTTGCTGCGTTTTCCTAACATATTTGCTGCCCTGATATAGAAAGCCACAGTAGGTTTACGCTGATCTTTCTTTTCTCTACAGGTCTCTGTGAGGAGTGGCGTCCTCTCATACCGGGTAGGCTGTTCTCCTGCCGGACAGCTAGATTGCAGGTAAGTGCCTTTTTGTCTTTCATGTGGGGAGATGGGCACTTAAGTAACATAAGAAAATTAACTGCAACTTAGGGGACATATATATATACTGTATATATATATATATCCTTTATACGGGATATTTCTAGGCAGGACGCAGGCACACTTGTGAATTACTCTAAGGGGTTAAATCTTATTCAGGAATTTAAAATATAACCCCCCTTGGTGAGACGTGTAAATTTGGCTAAATTTTTTGTGTGAAATTGATCGGCCTTATTTACTTGCTGTTATAGCTATTGTCTGCAATAGCTTTTATGGTTTGCCTGTTTGAATTGTGTGGACATATTTTAATGAGTAGCGTGCATTTGTATTTTATACGCAGCTTCTTCTTGACTGGTGTGTAATGTTTACACGGAACGGTCTACTTTCTTACACGCAAGTAGTTTGAGACTCTGTGAAGCATAAGGGGGTTTGCATTCTACCGCCCCTTTAGCTTATCCTTATGTCCGTTATTAATATTTTGCACTGTTAGGTCAGGATACACCGTTACTATGGTGTGAGGACCTAATCTGCCCTTACACAATCCTGGCGGGAAAATTTAAGAGAATGTGCGCTTTAAATTTATGGTGCGCTGTTCATGTCGGCAGTCACATGACACACACTTCGCTTTCTTCCATAAGCAGAGTGGTGTCCTTCTGCTGCCGACATTTTGTCTAAAATAGGCTGCTTGTTTGTCAGTTTGCATGGCGCAACAATTGTGGCTCGCTAGTCAGTCAATATTAACCTATATTCTATCGGAAGGAGAGCAGCTGGAGCCTTGAAGATTAATATCCTGTAAATTCAGACATACCAGTGGCCAATATTAATCCTATATGGTAGAGCTGCTCTGTCTAAGAAGGAGAGCAGCCGTAGCCTTGAAAAAAAAGTGTTGTAAATTCAACCCAGTACAGACAGGCATTTGTCATATACGCCTGTATATCCCTGACTAGGCGTTAATGTTTTTATATACAACTCTGCTTTGTACAGCAGATCTTGTGTTAACGCTGAAGCAACTCAGATGTTTTCAACTCTAGTTACATAATTCGCAATGAGCCAATGATGCTGTTTATCACAGCTTTCTCCTTATAAGTCCCAAGCCTTTAAGGGTGTCACATGCAGTGCACTGTGGTTCCTCTCTATCTCCTGGTGGAGTTTATTTGCCTGCAGAAATAGCTGCACGGGTATCTTCAGTGGTATCTGCGGCATTATCTGTTTTTCCTTTACTAAAAGGAACATGCAAGAGGAAAATTTGAAATTCAGATAGTAAGGTTTCTGTTCCGCTCGCTACTACTCAGGTTGCCCTCTCTCATAAGGCTGATGAGGAGGATACACCGGTAGCCTCTGAGGGTAAAATCTCAGATTAGGTCAGTATAATTCCTTCATCTGATGCTGAAGTGGTCTCCTTCAGATATGGAGGCGATCCAAGACAGAATTATGGATGCTAAGTCATTAAGCTGAGAGCCAAGATATCTGGCTTCACTGTGCTAGCCCGCTGGGTGTAGTGGTGCTTTCTTACAAGGGTAAGACCTTGTTTGGTCCTGGTCTGTCAGAAATATTTCTGATTTTACCTGTGGGAAAGAGTCTTTTCTACCACAAGAATAGAAAAAATAGATCTGAAAGCATGGATACAAGATGTCTCAAAGAGGCTGTGGACATAGTATTTCAGGGTTACTAAATAAAATTTAAATCTTTTTTTCTCCCAGAGGTAGGTTTCACCTCTCAGTTTATCCAGATAAAGAGGCATTTTTGTAATGCATTTGGGATTTTTCCTTACTGGGAGTGATTGTTCCAGTTCCTGTAAGAGAACAGGGTCTAGGATTCTATTCCTCCTGTTTGTGGTTCCCAATACAGATGGAATTTGTCGTCTTGCTGGACCTAAAGTGTCTCAACTATTTTTCTCAGGGTACTGTCCTTCAAAATGGAATCCATTTGTTCCATTCATTCTTTGGTCCACAAGGGTCATTTCTTGATGACCATTGACCTGAACGACGCATCTCTTCAAGTTCCTGAGATTTGTTTTCCTACAGTGGCACCCTGCTGGATGAAAATACCTCTGGTGGCAAAGGAAAAGAAAAACTGGCTGAGAACCAGGAGTCCCAGGCTCAAATCCAGGCACGGACGTGACCAATTCCTTACATATTGGTTTGGGTGCCATCTTTTCAACACTAAGCCTCTTATACAGAGATCTTGTTGTTTTTTTCTATGTTCCACAGATGGAGAGTGAATCTGGGAAAGTGTTCCCTTGTTCCTGCTACAAGGGTAGTTTTTCATGGGGACCATAATAGATTCCCTATCTATGAAACTATTCCTGACAGAGTTCAGAAAACCAAGGATTCTTTCCTCTTGCCTCTCTCTGTAGTTTACTGTTCGGCCCTCAGTGGCTCAACGTATGGAAGTAATTGGTCTGATGGTCGCTTCCATGAAAATTTTTCCCATTGCTCGTTTCCATTTGAGAGCGCTGCAGTTATGCATGCTCAGACAATGGAACAGGGACCATTGGGATCTGTCTCAGAGGATAGCTCTAGATCAGGCGATAAGAGACTCTCTCCTGTGCTGGATTTCTCAGGAGTATCTGTCTCAGGACATGTGCTTCCGGAGACCTTTCTGGGTGATTGTGACCACGGATTGCGAGGCCGCTGGGCTGGGGAGCAGTCTGAGACTCGTTAAAGGCACAGGAATTATGGACTCGGGAGGAGTCTGCTCTACTCAGAAATATCTTGGAATTGAGAGCAATTTTCAATGATCTGATGACTTGGTCTCAGTTGTCCTTAGCCTGGTTTATCAGGTTCCAGTTGGACATTTCTCCTCAGTGACTTACATCTGCCACCAGGGGGGGAACTTGGAGTTCCTTAGTCATGATGGAGGTGGCTCAGATTGTTCTATGGGTGGAAACTCACAATTGTTGTCTATCTGCCATCCACATTCCAAGTGTGGTGTACTGGGAAGCGGATTTCCTGAGCAGACAGACATTTCATCCTGGGGAGTGGGCACTCTATTCTGAGGTGTTCTCCAGGTTGACCCTCAAATAGGGGGTGCCAAAGTTGGATATGATGGCAACTCGGCAGAACACCAAGCTTCCAAGGTAAGGTTCTAGGTCAAGAGATCTGCAGGCCGTCCTGATAGATGCTCTGGCAGTTCCTTGGGACTTCAGTCTGGCATATATGTTTCCTCTGTTTGTTCTCATGCCACGAATCATTGCTCGTATCAAATAGGAGAGAGCATCTGTAATTCTAATAGTTCCTGCAGGGCCTCGCAGAATCTGGTATGCAGACCTAGTGAAGATGTCATCTCTTCCACCTTGGAGGTTGCCTCTGAGGTAGAACCTTCTAACCCAGGGTTCCATTCCTTCATCCAAATCTATTTTCTCTGAAGCTGACTGCTTGGAGATTGAACGCTTAATTCTGTCTAAGCGTGGTTTTTCTGAGTCAGTCATTGAGACCATGATTCAGGCTTGCAAGCCTGTTACTAGAAAGATTTACCATAAGGTATGGCGTAAATACCTTTATTGGTGTGAATCTAAAGGCTACTCTTGGAGTAGGTCAGGATTCCTAGGATTCTGTCTTTTTTACAGAAAGGTATGTAGAAAGGATTGTCAGTCAATATTTTGAAGGGTCAGATTTCTGCATTATCTATTTTGTTACACTAGCGTCTGGTGTATGTCAGGCCCTGGTCAGAATCATGCCAGTGATTAAGTTTGTTGCTCATCCTTGGAGCCTTAACCTTGTTCATAAAGTTTTGCAGTAGGCTCCATTTGAACCATTGCATTCCATAGATTTTAAGTTGTTATCTTGGAAGGTTTTGTTTCTTATTGCTATCTCTTCTGCTCTGAGAGTCTCGGAACTCTCGGCTTTGCAGTGTAATTCGCCTTGCCTTATCTTTCATGCTGATAAGGCGGTTCTTCGTACCAAATTGGGTCTTCTTCCTAAAATGGTTTCAGATAGAAATATTAATCAGGAAGTTGTTGTTCCTTCTCTATGTCCTAATCCTTCTTCTCATAAGGAACGTTTGTTGCACAATTTGGATGTTGTGCGTGCTCTTAAATTCTACCTATAGGCGATTTTTGCCAGTCCTCTGCCCTGTTTGTTTGTTTCTCTGGAAGACATAAAGATCAGAAAGCTGCTGCTACTTCTTTCTCTCTGGTTGAGAAGTATAATTTGTTTTGCTTACGAGACTGCTGGTCAGCAGCCTCCTGAGAGAATTACAGCTCACTCCATGAGGGATGTTTCCTCTTCTTGGGCTTTCAAAAATGAAGCTTCTGTAGAACAGATTTGCAAGTCTGGAACTTGGTTCTCTCTGAATACTTTTTCCAAATTTTACAGATTTGATACTTTTGCCTCCGCTGAGGCTTCTTTTGGGAGAAAGGTTCTTCAAGCGGTGGTGCCTTCTCTTTAGGTCTGCCTGTCTTATTCTCCCTCCTTAGTCATCTGTGTCCTCTAGCTTGGGTATTGTTTACCACTAGTAATTGAGGACGCTGTGGCCTCACCATATCTTAGGAAACAAAACAAAATGTATGCTTACCTGATAAATTTATTTTTTTGGATATGGTGAGTCCACGACCCCATCCTTTTCTTTAAGATTATTTTTGACTAAACCTCAGGCACCTTTACACCTTTGTGTTATTCCTGTTACCATTTCCTTTCGGTCAAATGACTGGGGTTTATGGGTAGGGGAGTGGCACTTAACAACTTTGCTGTGGTGTTCTTTGCCTCCTCCTGCTGGCCAGGAGTGATATACCCAACAGTAATTGAGGACGTTGTCATATCCGGAAAGAAAGAAATTTATCAGGTAAGCATACATTTTGTTATTTATATGTTAATATGTGTATATACAGATATATTTATGTGTTACTATGTGTATATACAGATATATTTATGTGTTATTATGTGTATATACATATATATTTATGTGTTACTATGTGCATATACATATATATTTATGTGTTATTATGTGTATATACATATATATTTATGTGTTATTATGTGTATATACAGATATATTTATGTGTTATTATGTGTATATACATATATATTTATGTGTTACTATTTGCATGTACATATATATTTATGTGTTACTATGTGTATATACATATATATTTATGTGTTAGTATGTGTATATACATATATATTTATGTGTTACTATGTGTATATACATATATATTTATGTGTTACTATGTGTATATACATATATATTTATGTGTTAGTATGTGTATATACAGATATATTTATGTGTTACTGTGTGTATATACATATATATTTATGTGTTATGTGTTACTATGTGTGTATACATATATATTTATGTGTTACTATGTGTATATACATATATATTTATGTGTTAGTATGTGTATATACAGATATATTTATGTGTTAGTATGTGTATATACATATATATGTATGTGTTACTATGTGTATATACATATATATGTATGTGTTAGTATGTGTATATGCAGTTGCAAGAAAAAGTATGTGAACCCTTTGGAATTATATGGATTTCTGCACAAATTGGTCATAAAATGTGATCTGATCATCATCTAAGTCACAACAATAGACAATCACAGTCTGCTTAAACTAATAACACACAAAGAATGAAATGTTGCCATGTTTTTATTGAACACACCATGTAAACATTCACAGTGCAGGTGTAAAAAGTATGTGAACCCCTAGACTAATGACATCTCCAAGAGCTAATTGGAGTGAGATGTCAGCCAACTGGAGTCCAATCAATGAGATGAGATTGGAGGTGTTGGTTACAGCTGCCCTGCCCTATAAAAAACATCAGTTCTGGGTTTGATTTTCACAAGAAGCATTGCCTGATGTGAATGATGCCTCGCACAAAAGAGCTCTCAGAAGACCTACGATTAAGAATTGTTGACTTGCATAAAGCTGGAAAGGGTTATAAAAGTATCTCCAAAAGCCTTGCTGTTAATCAGTCCACGGTAAGACAAATTGTCTATAAATGGAGAAAGTTCAGCACTGCTGCTACTCTCCCTAGAAGTGGCCGTCCTGTAAAGATGACTGCAAGAGCACAGCACAGTCAATGAGGTGAAGAAGAATCAGCTAAAGACTTATAAAAGTCACTGGCAAATGCTAACATCCCTGTTAGAGAATCTACAATATGTAAAACACTAAACAAGAATGGATTTTATGGGAGGATACCACAGAGGAAGCCACTGCTGTCCAAACAAAACATTGCTGCACGTTTACAGTTTGCACAAGAGCACCTGGATGTTCCACAGCAGTACTGGCAAAATATTCTGTGGACAGATGAAACCAAAGTTGAGTTTCTTGGAAGAAACACACAACACTATGTGTGGCGAAAAAGAGGCACAGCACACCAACATCAAAACCTCATCCCAACTGTGAAGTATGGTGGTGGGGGCATCATGGTTTGGGGCTGCTTTGCTGTGTCAGGGCCTGGACGGATTGCTGTCATCGAAGGAAAAATGAATTCCCAAGTTTATCAAGACATTTTGCAGGAGAACTTAAGGCGATCTGTCTACCAACTGAAGCTCAACAGAAGATGGGTGTTGCAACAGGACAATGACCCAAAGCATAGAAGTAAATCAACAACAGAATGGCTTAAACAGAAGAAAATACGCCTTCTGAAGTGGCCCAGTGAGAGTCCTGACCTCAATCCGATTGAGATGCTGTGGCATGACCTCAAGAAAGCGATTCACACCAGACATCCCAAGAATATTGCTGAACTGAAACAGTTCTGTAAAAAGGAATGGTCAAGAATCTCCTGACCATTGGGAACGTCTGATCTGCATCTACAGGAAACTTTTGGTTGAAGTTATTGCTGCCAAAGGAGGTTCAACCAGTTACTAAATCCAAGGGTTCACATACTTTTTACACCTGCACTGTGAATGTTTACATGGTGTGTTCAATAAAAACATGGCAACATTTCATTCTTTGTGTGTTATTAGTTTAAGCAGACTGTGATTGTCTATTGTTGTGACTTAGATGATGATCAGATCACATTTTATGACCAATTTGTGCAGAAATCCATATCATTCCAAAGGGTTCACACACTTTTTCTTTACATATATATGTATGTGTTACTATGTGTATATACATATATATGTATGTGTTACTATGTGTATATACATATATATGTATGTGTTACTATGTGTATATACATATATATGTATGTGTTACTATGTGTATATACATATATATTTATGTGTTATTATGTGTATATACATATATATTTATGTGTTACTGTGTATATACATATATGTTTATGTGTTATTATGTGTATATATATATATATATATATGTGTTACTATGTGTATATACATATATATTTATGTGTTACTATGTGTATATACATATATATTTATGTGTTAGTGTGTGTATATACATATATATTTATGTGTTAGTATGTTTATATACATATATATTTATGTGTTAGTATGTGTATATACATATATATTTATGTGTTACTATGTGTATATACATATATATTTATGTTATTATTACTATGTGTATATACATATATATTTATGTGTTAGTATATGTATATACATATATATTTATGTATTATTATGTGTATATATATATATATTTATGTGTTACTATGTGTATATACATATATATTTATGTGTTACTATGTGTATATACATATATATTTATGTGTTATTATGTGTATATACATATATATTTATGTGTTAGTATGTGTATATACATATATATTTATGTGTTAGTATGTATATATACATATATATATATATATATTTATGTGTTACTATGTGTATATACATATATATTTATGTGTTAGTATGTGTATATACATATATATTTATGTGTTACTATGTGTATATACATATATATTTATGTGTTACTATGTGTATATACATATATATTTATGTGTTACTATGTGTATATACATATATATTTATGTGTTACTATGTGTATATACATATATATTTATGTGTTACTATGTGTATATACAGATATATTTATGTGTTACTATGTGTATATACATATATATTTATGTGTTACTATGTGTATATACATATATATTTATGTGTTAGTATGTGTATATACAGATATATTTATGTGTTATGTGTATATACATATATATTTATCTGTTACTATGTGTATATACATATATATTTATCTGTTACTATGTGTATATACATATATATTTATGTTAGTATGTGTATATACATATATATTTATGTGTTAGTATGTGTATATACATATATATTCATGTGTTAGTATGTGTATATACATATATATTTATGTGTTACTATATGTATATACATATATATTTGTGTGTTACTATGTGTATATACATATATATTTATATGTTAATATGCTTATATATATTAACGGAAAGCTAACAGAGGAAGAAAAGGTAATCCTCTGTTATGCAAAATAAATAAACATGAAGCGCTCTCTTGAACCCTTATAGAAAACATAAGAAATAATTGCGATGTGTTAATAGTGCTTGGTGTAACTTGACTTCACGAACTGGTAGTTAAAACCATAATCTTTATTAATTCATAGGTTAAAATTTAGGTTTTTAAAACCATTGTTTTTAGACCATGAGACCTGATATTGTAACTGAATCACTATATCATTAATTGACAAGGAGCTGGATATGTTAGCTGTATATGTAGATATCTCTGAAGCTTGCAGTGAAATGTTATTTGTGTGTGTGTGTGAGCAAACAAATCAAATAAGATTTAAATTGTAAAGCTGTCAGATGGACACGAAGTTCACTGAGAAGCTGACATATTAGATTTAACGATATTGCTGTGTCAGAGGATCGGAATATTGGGATAGCAACAATGTAAACAGTTAAGCTATACAGCTTGTAGAGTAGCTATTGTATTCATCTCTAAGTATTGGATACAATATTAATAATTTTGAAACACACATATCCCCAGGCTAGAATAGCATAGGTGCAAAAGCATCCTGTTATTAACTAGTAGTCACTTGGACTACTAGTTCAAGTGAATCAAAAAATGACACTATTATGTGTCAGCAATACAGAGATACCAAACTTCTATGAGTGGCTACAAGTCATGCAAACACAACCTTTGCGTGTGCAGCTATTACTGAGTGGAGCTCTCTGACCATTCCCTCTGTTCATGCCCTCTGTTCACACCCTCTGTTCATGCCTTCTGTATAAGCCTTCTGTATAAGCCTTCTGTTTATGCCTTCTGTTCATGCCCTCTGTTCACGCCCTCTGTTCATGCCCTCTGTTCATGCCCTCTGTTCATGCCCTCTGTTCATGCCTTTTGTTCATGCCTTCTGTTCATGCCCTCTGTTCATGCCTTCTGTTCATGCCTTCTGTATATGCCTTCTGTTCATGCCCTTCTGTATATGCCCTCTATTCATGCCTTCTGTTCATGCTCTCTGTTCATGCCCTCTGTTCATGTCCTTCTGTATATGCCCTCTGTTCATGCATTCTGTTCTTGTCCTTCTGTATATGCCCTCTGTTCATGCCTTCTGTTTATGTCCTTCTGTATATGCCCTCTCTTCATGCCCTCTGTTCATGCCTTCTGTATATGCTCTCTGTTCATGTCCTTCTGTTCATGCTCTCTGTTCATGCCTTCTGTTCATGTCCTTCTGTATATGCCCTCTGTTCATGCCTTCTGTGCATGCCCTCTGTTCATGCCTTCTGTATATACCCTCTGTATATGCCCTCTGTTCATGCCTTCTGTATATGCCTTCTGCATATGCCCTCTGTTCATGCCTTCTGTTCATGCCCTCTGTTCATGCCTTCTGTATATGCCTTCTGTATATGCCTTCTGTTCAGACCCTCTGTTCATGCCCTCTGTTCATGCATTCTGTTCAGGTCCTTCTGTTCATGCCTTCTGCTCATGCCTTCTGTTCATGCCTTCTGTTCATGCTTTCTGTATATACCTTCTGTTCATGCCCTCTGTTCATGCCTTCTGTTCATGTACTTCTGTATATGCCCTTTGTTCATGCCTTCTGTTCATGTCCTTCAGTATATGCCCTCTGTTTATGTCCTTCTGTATATGCCTTCTGTTCATGTCCTTCTGTATATGCCCTCTGTTCATGTCCTTCTGTTCATGCCCTCTGTTCATGCCTTCTGTTCATGTCCTTCTGTTCATGCCCTCTGTTCATGTCTTCTGTATATGCCCTCTGTTCATGCCTTCTGTTCATGTCCCTCTGTTCATGCCCTCTGTTCAGGCCTTCTGTTCATGTCCTTCTGTATATGCTCTCTGTTCATGCCTTCTGTTCATGTCCTTCTGTATATGCCCTCTGTTCATGCCTTCTGTTCATGTCCTTCTGTATATGCCCTCTGTTCATGCCTTCTGTATATGCCCTCTGTTCATGCCTTCTGTTCATGTCCCTCTGTTCATGCCTTCTGTTCATGTCCTTCTGTATATGCCCTCTGTTCATGTCCTTCTGTATATGCCCTCTGTTCATGCCTTCTGTTCATGTCCTTCTGTATATGCCCTCTGTTTATGTCCTTCTGTATATGCCCTCTGTTCATGCCTTCTGTATATGCCCTCTGTTCATGCTCTCTGTCCATGCCTTCTGTCTTTGCCCTCTGTTCATGCCTTCTGTATATGCCCTCTGTTCATGCCTTCTGTTCATGCTCTCTGTCCATGCCTTCTGTTCATGCTCTCTGTCTTTGCCTTCTGTTCATGCCCTCTGCTTATGTCCTTCTGTTCAGCTATTACTGAGTGGAGCTCTCTGACCATTCCCTCTGTTCATGCCCTCTGTTCATGCCTTCTGTATACGCCTTCTGTTCATGCCCTCTGTTCATGCCTTTTGTTCATGTCCTTCTGTATATGCCCTCTGTTCATGCCTTCTGTTCATGCTCTCTGTTCATGCCCTCTGTTCATGTCCTTCTGTATATGCCCTCTGTTCATGCCTTCTGTTCTTGTCCTTCTGTATATGCCCTCTGTTCATGTCCTTCTGTTCATGCTCTCTGTTCATGCCCTCTGTTCATGCCTTCTGTTCATGTCCTTCTGTATATGCCCTCTGTTCATGCCTTCTGTATATACCCTCTGTTCATGCCTTCTGTTCATGCCCTCTGTTCATGCCTTCTGTTCATGCCTTCTGTATATGCCTTCTGCATATGCCCTCTGTTCATGCTCTCTGTTCATGCCCTCTGTTCATGCCTTCTGTTCATGCCTTCTGTATATGCCTTCTGTTCATGCCTTCTGTTCATGCATTCTGTTCATGCCTTCTGTTCATGTCCTTCTGTATATGCCCTCTGTTCATGCCTTCTGTTCATGTCCTTCTGTATATGCCCTCTGTTCATGCCTTCTGTTCATGTCCTTCTGTATATGCCCTCTGTTCATGCCTTCTGTTCATGCCCTCTGTTCATGCCTTCTGTTCATGCCTTCTGTATATGCCCTCTGTTCATGCCTTCTGTTCATGCCCTCTGTTTATGCCTTCTGTATATGCCTTCTGTTCATGTCTTCTGTTCAGACCCTCTGTTCATGTCCTGTTCATGTCCTTCTGTATATGCCCTCTGTTCATGCCTTCTGTTCATGCCTTCTGTATATGTCCTTCTGTATATGCCCTCTGTTTATGTCCTTCTGTATATGCCCTCTGTTTATGTCCTTCTGTTTATGTCCTTCTGTTCATGCCCTCTGTTCATGCCTTCTGTATATGCCCTCTGTTCATGCTTTCTGTTCATGTCCTTCTGTATATGCCCTCTGTTCATGCCTTCTGTATATGCCCTCTGTTCATGCCTTTTGTTCATGCTCTCTGTCCATGCCTTCTGTTCATGCTCTCGGTCCATGCCTTCTGTTCATGCCTTCTGTATATGCCTTCTTTTCATGCCCTCTGTTTATGTCCTTCTGTTCATGCCCTCAGTTCATTCCTTCTGTTCATGTCCTTCTGTATATGCCCTCTGTTCATGCTTTCTGTTCATGTCCTTCTGTATATGCCCTCTGTTCATGCCCTTCTGTTCATGTCCTCTGTTCATGCCCTCTGTTCATGCCTTCTGTTCATGCCTTCTGTTCATGCCTTCTGTTCATATCCTTCTGTATATGCCCTCTGTTCATGCCTTCTGTTCATGTCCTCTGTTCATGCCCTCTGTTCATGCCTTCTGTATATGCCTTCTGTTCATGCCTTCTGTATATGCCCTCTTTATATGCCATCTGTTCATGCCTTCTGTTCATGCCCTCTGTTCATGCCTTCTGTATATGCTCTCTGTTCATGCCTTCTGTTCAGACCCTCTGTTCATGCCTTCTGTTCATGTCCTTCTGTTCATGCCTTCTGTATATGCCCTCTGTTCATGCCTTCTGTTCATGCCCTCTGTTAATGCCCTCTGTTCATGCCCTCTGTTCATGCCTTCTGTATATGCCTTCTGCATATGCCCTCTGTTCATGCCTTCTGTTCATGCCCTCTGTTTATGCCTTCTGTTCATGCCTTCTGTTCAGACCCTCTGTTCATGTCCTTCTGTTCATGTCCTTCTGTATATGCCCTCTGTTCATGCCTTCTGTTCATGCCTTCTGTATATGCCTTCTGTTCATGTACTTCTATATATGCCCTTTGTTCATGCCTTCTGTTCATGTCCTTCTGTATATGCCCTCTGTTCATGTCCTTCTATATATGCCCTCTGTTTACGTCCTTCTGTATATGCCTTCTGTTCATGCCTTCTGTATATGCCCTCTGTTCATGCCCTCTGTTCATGCCTTCTGTATATGCCTTCTGCATATGCCCTCTGTTCATGCCTTCTGTTCATGCCCTCTGTTTATGCCTTCTGTTCATGCCTTCTGTTCAGACCCTCTGTTCATGTCCTTCTGTTCATGTCCTTCTGTATATGCCCTCTGTTCATGCCTTCTGTTCATGCCTTCTGTATATGCCTTCTGTTCATGTACTTCTATATATGCCCTTTGTTCATGCCTTCTGTTCATGTCCTTCTGTATATGCCCTCTGTTCATGTCCTTCTATATATGCCCTCTGTTTACGTCCTTCTGTATATGCCTTCTGTTCATGCCTTCTGTATATGCCCTCTGTTCATGCCTTCTGTTCATGCTCTCTGTCCATGCCTTCTGTTCATGCTCTCTGTCCATGCCTTCTGTTCATGCTCTCTGTTCATGCCTTCTGTTCATGCCTTCTGTATATGCCCTCTGTTCATGCTTTCTGTTCATGTCCTTCTGTATATGCCCTCTGTTCATGCCTTCTGTATATGCCCTCTGTTCATGCCTTTTGTTCATGCTCTATGTCCATGCCTTCTGTTCATGCTCTCGGTCTATGCCTTCTGTATATGCCTTCTTTTCATGCCCTCTGTTTATGTCCTTCTGTTCATGCCCTCAGTTCATTCCTTCTGTTCATGTCCTTCTGTATATGCCCTCTGTTCATGCTTTCTGTTCATGTCCTTCTGTATATGCCCTCTGTTCATGTCCTCTGTTCATGCCCTCTGTTCATGCCTTCTGTTCATGCCTTCTGTTCATGCCTTCTGTTCATATCATTCTGTATATGCCCTCTGTTCATGCCTTCTGTTCATGTCCTCTGTTCATGCCCTCTGTTCATGCCTTCTGTTCATGCCTTCTGTATATGCCTTCTGTTCATGCCCTCTGTTCATGCCTTCTGTATATGCCCTCTTTATATGCCATCTGTTCATGCCTTCTGTTCATGCCCTCTGTTCATGCCTTCTGTTCATGTCTTCTGTATATGCCTTCTGCATATGCTCTCTGTTCATGCCTTCTGTTCATGCCTTCTGTTCAGACCCTCTGTTCATGCCTTCTGTTCATGTCCTTCTGTATATGCCCTCTATTCATGCCTTCTGTTCATGCCCTCTGTTAATGCCCTCTGTTCATGCCTTCTGTTCATGCCCTCTGTTCATGCCTTCTGTATATGCCTTCTGCATATGCCCTCTGTTCATGCCTTCTGTTCATGCCCTCTGTTTATGCCTTCTGTTCATGCCTTCTGTTCAGACCCTCTGTTCATGTCCTTCTGTTCATGTCCTTCTGTATATGCCCTCTGTTCATGCCTTCTGTATATGCCTTCTGTTCATGCCTTCTGTTCATGCCCTCTGTTCATGCCTTCTGTTCATGTACTTCTATATATGCCCTTTGTTCATGCCTTCTGTTCATGTCCTTCTGTATATGCCCTCTGTTCATGTCCTTCTGTATATGCCCTCTGTTTACGTCCTTCTGTATATGCCTTCTGTTCATGCCTTCTGTATATGCCCTCTGTTCATGCCTTCTGTTCATGCTCTCTGTCCATGCCTTCTGTTCATGCTCTCTGTCCATGCCTTCTATTCATGCTCTCTGTTCATGCCTTCTGTTCATGCCTTCTGTATATGCCCTCTGTTCATGCTCTCTGTTCATGCCTTCTGTATATGCCCTCTGTTCATGCCTTCTGTTCATGCTCTCTGTCCATGCCTTCTGTTCATGCTCTCTGTCCATGCCTTCTGTTCATGCACTCTGTCCATGCCTTCTGTTCATGCTCTCTGTTCATGCCTTCTGTTCATGCTCTCTGTTCATGCCTTCTGTATATGCCCTCTGTTCATGCCTTCTGTATATGTCCTCTGTTCATGCCCTCTGTTCATGTCCTCTGTTTATGCCCTCTGTTTATTCCCTATGTTCATGCCTTCTATTCATGCCCTCTGTTCATGCCTTCTGTTTATGCCCTATGTTCATGCCTTCTGTTTATGTCTTCTGCTCATGCCCTCTGTTTATGCCCTGTGTTCATTCCTTCTGTATATCCCCTCTGTTCATGCCTTCTGTTTATGCCCTATGTTCATGCCTTCTGTTTATGTCTTCTGCTCATGCCCTCTGTTTATGTCCTCTGTTCATGCCTTCAGCTCATGCTGTCTGTTCATGCCCACTTACCATGCCCTCTGTTTATGCCCTGTGTTCATTCCTTCTGTATATGCCCTCTGTATATGCCCTCCGATTGTGCCCTCTGCTCATGCCCTCTAACCATGCCCTTTGTTCAAGCAAATTGCATCATGTGATTTGGGGAATTGTAACCTATGAAACTCTAGAAGTAAAATAATTCAGTAGAGCCACAGTAGGTTGTTCCTGTCACTACGTTATTGCTTATCACACTTTATCTTCTGCAGGACACAGACATCCAGAAGCGGATAGACCATGAGGTGCGCATGCGTGAGGGTGCAGTAAAGCTACTGGGCGCTTGTAGCCAGAGGGAGCAAGCACTGGAGGCAGCAAAGAGTCTTTTGGTGTGTAACAGTCGTATAATGACGTATATGTCAGAGCTTCAGCACCGCAAGGAGGAGCAAGTTCTGCAGCACAGCAGCTCACGCAGGTAACTGTATATACTGGTGTGTGGTGGCAGGACTGGGCACGTGCCCCTCTGTTACACATGTGGTGTCTGACTCCTGGGGAGCACCCAGACACGGTAAAATAATATTGTGTACTGTGTGTATATAGACCTCACTCTTATGTACTGTGTGTATATAGACCTTACTCTGATGTACTGTGTGTATATAGACCTCACTCTTATGTACTGTGTGTATATAGACCTAACTCTTATATACTGTGTGTATATAGACCTCACTCTTATGTACTGTGTGTATATAGACCTCACTCTTATGTACTGTGTGTATATAGACCTCACTCTTATGTACTGTGTGTATATAGACCTCACTCTTATGTACTGTGTGTATATAGACCTTACTCTTATGTACTGTGTGTATATAGACCTCACTCTTATGTACTGTGTGTATATAGACCTCACTCTTATGTACTGTGTGTATATAGACCTCACTCTTATGTACTGTGTGTATATAGACCTCACTCTTATGTACTGTGTGTATATAGACCTCACTCTTATGTACTGTGTGTATATAGACCTCACTCTTATGTACTGTGTGTGTATAGACCTCACTCTTATGTACTGTGTGTATATAGACCTTACTCTTATGTACTGTGTGTATATAGACCTCACTCTTATATACTGTGTGTATATAGACCTCACTCTTATGTACTGTGTGTATATAGACCTCACTCTTATGTACTGTGTGTATATAGACCTCACTCTTATGTACTGTGTGTATATAGACCTCACTCTGATGTACTGTGTGTATATAGACCTCACTCTTATGTACTGTGTGTATATAGACCTCACTCTTATGTACTGTGTGTATATAGACCTCACTCTTATGTACTGTGTGTATATAGACCTCACTCTTATGTACTGTGTGTATATAGACCTCACTCTTATGTACTGTGTGTATATAGACCTCACTCTTATGTACTGTGTGTATATAGACCTCACTCTTATGTACTGTGTGTATATAGACCTCACTCTTATGTACTGTGTGTATATAGACCTCACTCTTATGTACTGTGTGTATATAGACCTCACTCTTATGTACTGTGTGTATATAGACCTCACTCTTATGTACTGTGTGTATATAGACCTCACTCTTATGTACTGTGTGTATATAGACCTCACTCTTATGTACTGTGTGTATATAGACCTCACTCTTATGTACTGTCTGTATATAGACCTCACTCTTATGTACTGTGTGTATATAGACCTCACTCTTATGTACTGTGTGTATATAGACCTCACTCTTATGTACTGTGTGTATATAGACCTCACTCTTATGTACTGTGTGTATATAGACCTTACTCTTATGTACTGTGTGTATATAGACCTTACTCTTATGTACTGTGTGTATATAGACCTCACTCTGATGTACTGTGTGTATATAGACCTCACTCTGATGTACTGTGTGTATATAGACCTCACTCTTATGTACTGTGTGTATATAGACTTTACTCTTATGTACTGTGTGTATATAGACCTTACTCTTATGTACTGTGTGTATATAGACCTCACTCTGATGTACTGTGTGTATATAGACCTCACTCTTATGTACTGTGTGTATATAGACCTCACTCTTATGTACTGTGTGTATATAGACCTCACTCTTATGTACTGTGTGTATATAGACCTCACTCTGATGTACTGTGTGTATATAGACCTCACTCTTATGTACTGTGTGTATATAGACCTCACTCTTATGTACTGTGTGTATATAGACCTCACTCTTATGTACTGTGTATATAGACCTCACTCTGATGTACTGTGTGTATATAGACCTTACTCTTATGTACTGTGTGTATATAGACCTCACTCTGATGTACTGTGTGTATATAGACCTCACTCTTATGTACTGTGTGTATATAGACCTTACTCTTATGTACTGTGTGTATATAGACCTCACTCTTATGTACTGTGTGTATATAGACCTCACTGTGATGTACTGTGTGTATATAGACCTTACTCTTATGTACTGTGTATATATAGACCTCACTCTTATGTACTGTGTGTATATAGACCTTACTCTTATGTACTGTGTGTATATAGACCTCACTCTTATGTACTGTGTGTATATAGACCTCACTCATATACTGTGTGTATATAGACCTCACTCTTATGTACTGTGTGTATATAGACCTCACTCTTATGTACTGTGTGTATATAGACCTCACTCTTATGTACTGTGTGTATATAGACCTCACTCTGATGTACTGTGTGTATATAGACCTCACTCTTATGTACTGTGTGTATATAGACCTCACTCTTATGTACTGTGTGTATATAGACCTCACTCTTATGTACTGTGTGTATATAGACCTCACTCTTATGTACTGTGTGTATATAGACCTCACTCTTATGTACTGTGTGTATATAGACCTCACTCTTATGTACTGTGTGTATATAGACCTCACTCTTATGTACTGTGTGTATATAGACCTCACTCTTATGTACTGTGTGTATATAGACCTCACTCTTATGTACTGTGTGTATATAGACCTCACTCTTATGTACTGTGTGTATATAGACCTCACTCTTATGTACTGTGTGTATATAGACCTTACTCTTATGTACTGTGTGTATATAGACCTCACTCTTATGTACTGTGTGTATATAGACCTCACTCTGATGTACTGTGTGTATATAGACCTCACTCTTATGTACTGTGTGTATATAGACCTTACTCTTATGTACTGTGTGTATATAGACCTCACTCTTATGTACTGTGTGTATATAGACCTCACTCTGATGTACTGTGTGTATATAGACCTCACTCTTATGTACTGTGTGTATATAGACCTCACTCTTATGTACTGTGTGTATATAGACCTCACTCTTATGTACTGTGTGTATATAGACCTCACTCTGATGTACTGTGTGTATATAGACCTCACTCTTATGTACTGTGTGTATATAGACCTCACTCTTATGTACTGTGTGTATATAGACCTCACTCTTATGTACTGTGTATATAGACCTCACTCTGATGTACTGTGTGTATATAGACCTCACTCTGATGTACTGTGTGTATATAGACCTCACTCTTATGTACTGTGTGTATATAGACCTCACTCTTATGTACTGTGTGTATAGACCTCACTCTTATGTACTGTGTGTATATAGACCTTACTCTTATGTACTGTGTGTATATAGACCTCACTCTTATGTACTGTGTGTATATAGACCTCACTCTTATGTACTGTCTGTATATAGACCTCACTCTTATATACTGTGTGTATATAGACCTCACTCTTATGTACTGTGTGTATATAGACCTCACTCTTATGTACTGTGTGTATATAGACCTCACTCTTATGTACTGTGTGTATATAGACCTTACTCTTATGTACTGTGTGTATATAGACCTTACTCTTATGTACTGTGTGTATATAGACCTCACTCTGATGTACTGTGTGTATATAGACCTCACTCTGATGTACTGTGTGTATATAGACCTCACTCTTATGTACTGTGTGTATATAGACCTCACTCTTATGTACTGTGTGTATATAGACCTTACTCTTATGTACTGTGTGTATATAGACCTCACTCTTATGTACTGTGTGTATATAGACCTCACTCTGATGTACTGTGTGTATATAGACCTCACTCTTATGTACTGTGTGTATATAGACCTCACTCTTATGTACTGTGTGTATATAGACCTCACTCTTATGTACTGTGTATATAGACCTCACTCTGATGTACTGTGTGTATATAGACCTCACTCTGATGTACTGTGTGTATATAGACCTCACTCTTATGTACTGTGTGTGTATAGACCTCACTCTTATGTACTGTGTGTATAGACCTCACTCTTATGTACTGTGTGTATATAGACCTCACTCTTATGTACTGTGTGTATAGACCTCACTCTGATGTACTGTGTGTATATAGACCTCACTCTTATGTACTGTGTATATAGACCTCACTCTTATGTACTGTGTGTATATAGACCTCACTCTTATGTACTGTGTGTATAGACCTCACTCTGATGTACTGTGTGTATATAGACCTCACTCTTATGTACTGTGTATATAGACCTCACTCTTATGTACTGTGTATATAGACCTCACTCTTATGTACTGTGTGTATAGACCTCACTCTGATGTACTGTGTGTATATAGACCTCACTCTTATGTACTGTGTATATATAGACCTCACTCTTATGTACTGTGTATATAGACCTCACTCTGATGTACTGTGTGTATATAGACCTCACTCTGATGTACTGTGTGTATATAGACCTCACTCTTATGTACTGTGTGTATATAGACCTCACTCTGATGTACTGTGTGTATATAGACCTCACTCTTATGTACTGTGTGTGTATAGACCTCACTCTGATGTACTGTGTGTATATAGACCTCACTCTTATGTACTCTGTGTATATAGACCTCACTCTGATGTACTGTGTGTATATAGACCTCACTCTTATGTACTGTGTATATATAGACCTCACTCTTATGTACTGTGTATATATAGACCTCACTCTTATGTACTGTGTGTGTATAGACCTCACTCTGATGTACTGTGTGTATATAGACCTCACTCTTATGTACTGTGTGTATATAGACCTCACTCTGATGTACTGTGTGTATATAGACCTCACTCTTATGTACTGTGTGTATATAGACCTCACTCTTATGTACTGTGTGTATATAGACCTCACTCTGATGTACTGTGTGTATATAGACCTCACTTTTATGTACTGTGTGTATATAGACCTCACTCTTATGTACTGTGTGTATATAGACCTCACTCTGATGTACTGTGTGTATATAGACCTCACTCTTATGTACTGTGTGTGTATAGACCTCACTCTGATGTACTGTGTGTATATAGACCTCACTCTTATGTACTGTGTGTATATAGACCTCACTCTGATGTACTGTGTGTATATAGACCTAACTCTTATGTACTGTGTATATATATACCTCACTCTTATGTACTGTGTATATATAGACCTCACTCTTATGTACTGTGTGTGTATAGACCTCACTCTGATGTACTGTGTGTATATAGACCTCACTCTTATGTACTGTGTGTATATAGACCTCACTCTGATGTACTGTGTGTATATAGACCTCACTCTTATGTACTGTGTGTATATAGACCTCACTCTGATGTACTGTGTGTATATAGACCTCACTCTTATGTACTGTGTATATATAGACCTCACTCTTATGTACTGTGTGTATATAGACCTCACTCTTATGTACTGTGTGTATATAGACCTCACTCTTATGTACTGTGTGTATATAGACCTCACTCTTATGTACTGTGTATATATAGACCTCACTCTTATGTACTGTGTATATATAGACCTCACTCTTATGTACTGTGTGTGTATAGACCTCACTCTTATGTACTGTGTATATATAGACCTCACTCTTATGTACTGTGTATATATAGACCTCACTCTTATGTACTGTGTGTGTATAGACCTCACTCTGATGTACTGTGTGTATATAGACCTCACTCTGATGTACTGTGTGTATATAGACCTCACTATTATGTACTGTGTGTATATAGACCTCACTCTAATTTACTGTCACCTAGATTTAGAGTTTTGCGGCCAAAGGGGTGCGTTAGCTACGCGTGTTTTTTTTCTATTGCTGCTTCTAAACAACGCTGGTATTTAGAGTTCTCTGAAGGGCTGCGTTAGGCTCCAAAAAGGAAGCGTACAGGCATATTTACCGCCACTTCAACTCTCAATACCAGCGTTGCTTGCAGTAGCGGCTAGCTTGAAAAAGTGCTCGTGCACGATTCCCCCATAGGAAACAATGGGGCAGTTTGGGCTGAAAAAATTTAACACCTGCAAAAAAGCAGCGTTCAGCTCCTAACGCAGCCCCATTGTTTCCTATGGGGAAACACTTTCTAAGTCTGCACCTAACACCCTAACATGAACCCCGAGTCTAAACACCCCTAACCTTACACTTATTAACCCCTAATTTGCTGCCCTTGCTATCGCTGACACCTGCATTATATTATTAACCCCTAATCTGCCGCTCCGTACACCGCTGCATCCTACATTATACCTATGTACCCCTAATCTGCTGCCCCTAACATCGCCGACACCTACATAATATTTATTAACCCCTAATCTGCCACCCCAACGTCGCCGCTACCTTACCTACACTTATTAACCCCTAATCTGCCGACCGGACCTCGCCACTACTCTAATAAATGTATTAACCCCTAAAGCTAAGTCTAACCCTAACACCCCCCTAAGTTAAATATAATTTTAATCTAACTAAATAAATTAAATATTATTAACTAAAGTCTTCCTATTTAAAGCTAAATACTTACCTGTAAAATAAACCCTAATATAGCTACAATATAACAAATAATTATATTGTAGCTATTTTAGGATTTTTATTTATTTTACAGGCAACTTTGTATTTATTTTAACTAGGTACAATAGCTATTAAATAGTTATTTACTATTTAATAGTTACCTAGTTAAAATAATTACCAAATTACCTGTAAAATAAATCATAACCTAAGTTACAATTAAACCTAACACTACACTATCAATAAATAAATTAAATCAATTAACTACAAGTACCTACAATTACCTACAATTAAATAAACTAAACTAAATTACAAAAAAACAAACACTAAATTACTAAAAAATAAAAAAAGATTACAAGAATATTAGGCTAATTACACCTAATCTAAGCCCCCTAATAAAATAAAAAAAAGCCCCCCAAAATAATAAAGGCCCATACCCTATTCTAAATTAAAAAGTAACCAGCTCTATTACCAGCCCTTAAAAGGGCTTTTTGCGGGGCATGCCCCAAAAAAATTGTCTCTTTTGCCTGTAAAAAAAAACACAATACCACCCCCCAAAATTACAACCCACCACCCACATACCCCTACTCTAACCCAAACCCCCTTAAATAAACCTAACACTACCCTCCTGAAGATCTCCCTACCTTGAGTCGTGTTCACCCAGCCGGGCACCGATGGACCAAAAGAGGACATCCGGTGCGGCAGAAGTCTTCATCCTATCCGGGCAGAAGAGGACATCCGGATCAGCAGACATCTTCATCCAAGCAGCATCTTCTATCTTCATCCCTCCGGAGCGGAGCCGAGCCATCTTCTTCCACCCGACGCGGATCCATCCTTCTTCCACGACGCCTACTCGCGAAATGAAGGTTCCTTTAAATGACGTCATGCAAGATGGCGTCCCTCGAATTCCGATTGGCTGATAGGATTCTATCAGCCAATCGGAATTAAGGTAGGAAAAATCTGATTGGCTGATTGAATCAGTCAATCAGATTCAAGTTCAATCCGATTGGCTGATCCAATCAGCCAATCAGATTGAGCTCGCATTCTATTGGCTGATCGGAAAACGGATATATTGTTTGTGAAGCAGAACTGGTAAAATTGTTGAGTTAAATTTGACAAGGTCAGTGATATGGTGCCTCCTAGTTTGTTGATATACTGGACAGCTGAGATACTGTTCATACAGAGAAGGATGCAGCAGTTCGTTAATGAGTCCTTGAAGGACTGAATGGTGAAGGAGCCCGCTATGAGTTCCAGACAATTGATATTAAGGAAGGATTCTTCTGGAGTCCACTTTCCTCCCATAGATTGAAAATTGCAAGATGTGCCCCATCCAAGGAGGCTGGGGTCGGATTCGATCAAGTAATTTGGAAGGGATCCTGTGACAGACCCTTCTGTCAGTACTGAAGGAGTTAACTTTGTTCAGCTTTAAGAAGCTATTTTCTAAATACAAGGTTGCTGGCATCAGCTATTGTGTGTTGTAATTAACTTTAAGTGATAAACATTCACATTGTTTAATCCCATCCAGAGAGCAGACGCCCAAGTGATAAGAAAGACTAAATTGTTTATCTGCTTAAGTAATGTAATTCTATTGTATCATGTCAAAGGGCGTTTTCCCTCTATCTAATGTACAATATTCTTTCAACCCCCCCATCTGGGGTCAGACCTGCATAAATACTGGGCATGTAGCCCTCAATAAAGTGCATTCTGTTTTAACCTTCAATGTGGAGCCTGGTCTCATGTTTGAGGGTGGTATTGGCTGGGTTGTGAGTTGCTGATCCCATATTCAGGACATCGTTCATCTGGTATTAACCCTTGGTATCCTGTTGGTACCGTAACAATTGGTGGCAAGCGACGGGATGATCCTTATCGCCCAGAAGAGCAACTACACAAGCCAGTAACCTCAGGAAGAGGGGGATTATTACAATACTGACTAAAATGGAAGGAGTACCAGGGACCAGCATATCAGACAGAACCCCCGAAGAAGCAAGCTTTGACCGGGCAGTCAAAATAAGAGGCAATGTGCACTACACAAGGTACCCGCAGAGGACTGGAAAATTATCCGGCCGGGCCAGCGAGGCTTTTCGGGCCATTCCAGATGAGGAAGTCGGGGATTATAATACTGTAAAAGAGGCTCTACTCTCCAGGTATGCGGTTACACCAGAGGCATACCGGAGGCGGTTCAGAGACACTGTTAAATTAGCTGGTGATGCCTACGTTGAGTGGGCATGTAAGGTGCACCGCACAGCATCTTACTGGATGGCGGGGTGCCAAGCCGTGTCTGGGGAAGAGGTGCTGCAGCTATTCCTGTTGGAACATTGCTTTGACAAGTTATCAGCAGGAGTTCGAGAGTGGGTTCGGGACCGTAAACCCTCCACCCTGCATGAAGCTGCTCGCCTGGCAGATGAGTATACGGATGCCCGCAAACTGGACACTGCTACCACTAAGCCCCCTGCTAGAGTGGGGTACAGACCCCCAGTCACCCCAGCAGCTGCCAGTTACCAACCCCCGGCGCACCGCTATACCACACGGCCTCCGGCCACGAACTACCCTCAGAGAGCCCGGTTCAATTCGCGGGGCTACTCACAACCTATTCGGTGCTTTGGATGTAAGCAACTAGGGCACAAAAGACCAGAGTGTCCCCTAAACGCAGCGAACCAAGCACAGTCCTGGAGAAGACCCGGCGGAATCCCACATAACCCTCAGCCTGCGGCCCACTACGTAGAGGAGCAAGAATGCTGGGGCATCCTACATGAAGCAGACCCCGTGCAAGCTGCCCACCATAATAACCGGCAACTGGTTAAAGTGAATGGGAAGGAGGTCAGTGGTCTACGGGATACTGGTGCTACCATGACCTTGCTTCAAAAGAACTTGGTGTCTGAGAAACAGCACACTGGAGACACTGTGGCTGTGAGGGTAGCAGGGGGCGCTGTGTTCCGCCTACCTGTTGCCCAGGTACATTTGGATTGGGGAGGGGGCGCTAGACCTGTGAATGTGGGGGTCAAGAAGGACTTACCTGCTGATGTTCTCCTTGGAAATAACTTGGCCCCCTTGTTTCTGCCTATGCTCCCATGGGTCCCACCGATGTTAACCCTGTGACTACCCGTGCCCAGATCCATGCCGCAGAGACTGACCCACCTGCTGCTGAACCCCAGGACGCTGAGCTCAGTAAATCCCTATCCGCTATTGATACGTGGGAGTCCCGTTACAATGCGCTGATGAAGGAGAAGAGCCAAGTAGAGGATGAAATGGTCACGATAAACAATCTCGTAACAGTGCTAGCGGGAGAGAAGAGGAGCGCAGAGGAAAAAGCACGTTTAGAACGGGAATCTCTGCTAGACAAGCTGCACCGACAGACTGCAGAAAACACCAGCTTGAGAGTGGAACATGAAACATTAAAGACAAACTTAGCGACACTGGAGGAGAAGCTGACGCTGGCTCATAGTGAGGTGCAGCAACTCAAGGGCACCCTATGTCAGTATGAAGGGATTGTGGATACCTATAAAGAGCAGGTACAAAAAACACGTAAAGAAGCCGATGATATTTTGAAGGACTGTTTAGCCCTAGTCTGGGCACTGAAGAAGTTGAACCCTTATTTATACGGGCAGGAATTCTCTCTCATAACGGGAATACAGATGGATTGTCCCGGCAAACTGACATGCCTACCACCTCCTAGTCCGGTCATCCCCAGGTTGACCCGCCAAAGGGTCAAGCCGGGTCTGCCGGAGTGTTCCACAAGGGGGGAGCTATGTGACAGACCCTTCTGTCAGTACTGAAAGAGTTAACTTTGTTCAGCTTTATGAAGCTATTTTCTAAATACAAGGTTGCTGGCATCAGCTATTGTGTGTTGTAATTAAGTTTAAGTGATAAACATTCACATTGTTTAATCCCATCCAGAGAGCAGACGCCCAAGTGATAAGAAAGACTAAATTGTTTATCTGCTTAAGTAATGTAATTCTATTGTATCATGTCAAAGGGCGTTTTCCCTCTATCTAATGTACAATATTCTTTCAACCCCCCATCTGGGGTCAGACCTGCATAAATACTGGGCATATAGCCCTCAATAAAGTGCATTCTGTTTTAACCTTCAATGTGGAGCCTGGTCTCATGTTTGAGGGGGGTATTGGCTGGGTTGTGAGTTGCTGATCCCATATTCAGGACATCGTTCATCTGGTATTAACCCTTGGTATCCTGTTGGTACCGTAACAGATCCAAATATAGCTCTGCCATTTCAGGCTTCCATGTTGTGGAGCCAACAGGAAATCTCTTGTCTGACCTCTGGAGAGAGGATAACTTGTTGGCAAAGGAGGGATTTTGATGTAAGTGAGCGTATTTGAGATGCTGCATGGCCCTGTAATAGAGAGGTCAAGGGAAGATAGCCTGGATCGAGGAGGATAAAAGACTGATGATGTTGGGTAGTTGCGTTTTTCTGAGAGATTTGAATTATTTCGAATAGTGGACAATTTGGATGGGGTAAGTGCCAGGGTCCACAACATGAAATCCAGGAAGTCCAGGGACTGGGAAGGGGACAGAAGAGATGTGTCACTGTTGATGACAAGCCCTAGGTTTTGTAGGAAAGATATTGTAAAGTGGAGATGTTGAAGGAGGAGCCTGTCCTGTGCAGGGATGACAATATCGTCCAAGTAGACAATAAGTCTGATGCCCCTGGATCTGTGATATACCTTAAAGCTATATCCCTCCCATCTGCTTCCTCTCCTTATTTAAGCTGCCTTTGTTCACCTGCTAACTCCCTGATAATTGAAGTACTACCTGAAAATTGCTCCAAGCGTTTTAGGTTTATTCTAAGATTTAATGCAGGTCACCTTTTTGTCTTAAAGTTACTTTGCTATTTCTCAACTTTGTAAACTCTAACCAAATATTCCTCCAAGTCTCAACTGTGTACTACGTAAGTTTTCCCTACCTCTGCAGCATTTGCTGTACTGCATTCGGACAGTCAAGAGAGGATCAGCTGGAAGTCGGATCTCTAGACCGAAACTGGAAGTCAGTCACGCTCACACCCCCGGCTCAGATTTACTCTCAAGCCGCCCAGGTAACGCTCATTCCACCGGACCTGTGATGCAACTGCCATCCCACTAGCTAAGGTATTCGTGCTCCTTCGTTTTTGACTTGTGATCTTTGTTTATCGCTACTTACCTCTTATGCCTAAGTTTGACACTTATAATTGCCATCTTATAAGTGTATGCTAAACATTCAAATCAATATCAAAACATAAACATAAACAATAGTAAACGAACAGGATGAATGGGAACTTATTTATTCTTAGAGGATATATCCAGTTAAGGATTTACACAGTACTCCTATTAATCTGAATTACTATTCTCAGCTGTTCTACTCAATTTTGCCACAGTAAACCAGAAAGTCACTGCTTCATTTAGTGGTTAGTCTCTGTGGAATTATAATATATTCCTTATCACTACCACTTACCTTATAAAACAGCTAACTGTATATGTACTCAGTCAGCGTTACATTGCTATTGAGGCAAAATACAAAAGAGCAACAAAACATCTTTATCTGAAAAAAACAGACATTACCAAAAACACACATAGGAACTTCAGGTGTGTTACAGGATCTCAGAAAAGCAGTGACTAGTCACTTGAGCTTTGTAAAGCACCAAGGTGCTGAACTGAGGCCAAAGAGGAGGCAGATATATTGCCAAATTAACCCATTACAGAGGAATTGGAGGTAATGAAAAAATGACTGGTGCATGGGGACAGTCAGGTATGCATCCTTGAGATCCAGACGAACCAAACAGTTCTGTACCTGGAGGGTGTCTCTAAGAAGGTGAATGCCCTCCATCTTGAAATACTGATAAACCAGGTAAAGGTTTAGCTCCCAAAGGTTGATGACAGGTCGAGCCCTACCGTCCTCCTTGACTAAGAACATATTGCTCAAGAACTCTGGATGTGAGGCTCTTTCTATGTCTCCTTTGAGTAGGAGTTAATTGAGCTCTGTGTCTATAAGTTTTTGCATCGGTGTGGGGAAGGGAATGGGTTTGGGAGGGAAAGGTTAGGATGAAGTCTATTTGGAACCCCTGTACTGTCTGCAAGATCCACTGGTCTGAGATAATTGATTCCCAGGTTGTTAAATAAGAGGCAAGTCTGCCTGTTAACCTTATAGGGAAAGCAAAAAGGGGTGAAGCACTCACCTTGGTCAAATCTAGTGAGATGAGAGCTAAGTTGGCGCTGGTTGCCTCTGGCTCTGAAAGCTCGTCCCCATGTGGGAAATAATGGTCTGATATGCACGGTGTACGGCTGGCGAGGGGAGCCTCTGATGGATGAGTGGCTGGTAGATCGGCCCCTGAACCAACCAGCCCTGGCAAAAAAAAAACTATTGTATAAAACGCTGCGCATGTTCACTTGGATTCTATCGAGATAGGTAAAAATCAATACAAATCTGGTGAGATCCTGTATAAAGGATTATCCGAAGAGTAAGCCTTGGGCCATATTCGCTAGTTTAGGGTCTAAGCGCAAAATGGCTGCCCTGCACCTTTCCACAGATAACACCACATTACTGTTGCCCAATAGACATATGGTTCTTTGCGCCCATTCTCAAATTTGGTGAGGATCAAGAGATTGAGCGGTCATTATGGCGTGGTCAGCCAACTGCAAAATTTGGGTTAGTGGGCCCACCATATCTAGTAATTTGTCTTGAGCTGATTTTAGGGATTGGTCTATACCATGCCTAGGGTCCCGGACACCTCTCGTCATGAAGGTGAACATAGTTGTGTCAAATTCAGGGGTAGCTGATTCTCTATATGAGAGTACAGGCCGATGACATTCTGTTCTAAGTTTTTCTGGAAGGGTTGGGGAGGGGTTTACTCAGCTAGTGTTGGAGAAATTGCACAATGTGGGGTGACAGGGTCCATTCAGTGGAGAGAGAATGGCAAATAAGGTCAGGGTCAAACATTGGCTGGCCCAGGGTATCTGAGGGAATTTTAGGATTATGGGGGCTCCATGGGTTCCTCATGGGTCTCAGAGTAATCTGATAAGTAACCCTCCAGATAATATGTAGTAGAAGTGAGAGGGGGAACTGTGTAATGGGGGTGTTTCTTTTAGTGGATGTTTAGTTTTTGCCATACACTTCTTAGGGGCTTCCTGAGATTCAAGGGGTTAAGGGGGTTGTGCCAAGGCATTAGGTTTCAAGGATCTTGAATCAAGAGTTTAAAGTGAAACGATGCCCCCCAAGGCAGAAGACAGCCTGTCACACAGATAGATTGTAAATAGATTGTAAATCCGCAACAGGGGTTTCCTCAGAATCAGACATGTTTATCTTATTAATATGTTAAGGAAAATCAGTTTACTTACTTTGGTTGCCTGCTGCGGAGTACTATCACTCTGTTCACAATAAAGGATATATGATACAAGTTGTTAATACTTTAGGTACAGGTTATCAGAATATCACTGTATGATATATGTGACTGTAATGACAAATAAGACAAGACTTTAATATATGTGGTTATAATGTTATTGAAGCACAGTTATGTAAATCATAAGTAAGCCTATAGCTTATCAAAATTCACAAGACAAGGTTATAAGGATGTTGTCACCACACTTCCATCAATAAGAATAATCATATGTGCAAACAATAATGCTAATAATAGTAATAGGCTAAAGTATATCTACAAGTGGAACTATGTGAAAATGTTGGTGGTATAGTGGTATTGCAATGCAAAATCACGATCAAGATGGCTTCCTTAACCAAGTAGTAGATATTGTGATGTCACTGCTGTGTGCATTATGATGTCAAACTAGTACATATTGTGATGTCACTGCTGTGTGCATTATGATGTAAAATTAGTACATATTGTGATGTCACTGCTGTGTGAATTATATCACACAACTACATATTGTGATGTCACTGTTATGTGCCTTTAAGATGTTACACTTGTATATATTGTGATGTCACTGCTGTGTGCATTATGATATCACACTAGTACATACTGTGATGTCACTGTTATGTGCATTATGATGTCACACTCATATATATAGTGATGTCACTGCTGTGTGAATTATGATGTCACACTAGTACATATTGTGATGCCAATGTTATTTGCATTAAATTCTCTCTCTCTCTCTCTCTCTCTCTCTCTCTCTCTCTATATATATATATATATATATATATATATATATATATATATATATATATACACTCTATATTGTGATGTCACTGTTATGTGTATTATGATGTCACGCTAGTACATAATGTGATGTCACTGTTATATGCATTATGATGTCACACTACTACATATGGGTGGATTTGTGTGTTTTTTTAGTTAGTATTTTTTTTTATTTTGAGGGGGTTGTAATGTTAGGGAGTAATTGTTTTATTTTCTATGCAAACAAGCTGTTAGCTTTAGGGCAATGCCCTATAAAAGGCCCTTTTAAGGGCTATTGGTAGTTTATTTGTAGATTAAGGTTTGTCATGAGATGCAGGACATATGCAGGACACAGCAATGATGGTACAACTCTATTTTATTACAGAGCATAGCAATACACATCCAGACAGGTTGATTGTACTAAACTAACTGCGACACAGACACCGGACCTAAGCCCCGCCCACCAGCTAGTGACATCACATCCTGCTATCATCACATCTTCCCCTTTTTCAAAGGCAAAGCATACATTCACATATATTAAACAACAAGGTACACCAACAGGGTATACACAACATTTTGTTTTAGAACATTATAAAAACAGATAGATTAGAAAACATGAACAAACAAATTACATCCTGACTTGGACATCGGGGTAGACTACCCTAGTCCACAGTGACCATGGGATTATTCTGCCCATACTTCTGGTCACTGTTCTAGCTAAAGTCAGTCCCTGTATCGGGCCGGAAGCCTCACCACTCTTCCGCTTGATGTAACTTTGCATGAATTGTCCTCTGATACAGAAGATGGTGAACAAGAGTCTGCTGGAGGCAAAGATATATCCCCGCTATGATCTTGCTGAGGGGAAGGCACCTCTCTTAGAACAGGAGATCCCACCGGCGGTGGTACTGAGGTATCCGGTTCCAGACTCTCAGGTACAGGCTGAAGATGTCTTCGGTTACGGCGTGTAACCGTCCCTCCCTCTGTAAGGACTGTGTAAGACCTTGGTTCTGGAGAGCGGCCCACTACCGTAGCAGGCGTCTTCCATTTCTTCTCATCATCCAGTTTAATTCTGACACTTTGGCCCGCTTTCAGTTCCTGTAAAGGCCTGACAGAATGTCTCCTGTCGTAGAAGAAACGATAACCCTTTTTGGCCTCTTCATCCCTCCTAAGGACTTCGTCCCGAGGAACAGGGCCAGGCGGCTTGAAGACACCCACTGAGGGTAAAGTGGTGCGAATCTGGCGTCCTAGCATCAGCTGTGCCGGGCTAAACCCGGTGGCTTGAATGGGCGTCGCCCTGTATGACAAGAGGGCTAGGTACGGTTCAGATTGCTTTAGGATGAATTTTGTTGTTTGAACTGCCCTTTCAGCCATTCCGTTGGCCTGCGGATAATGTGGACTTGACGTGGAATGTACAAAATCATATTCCCTGCTGAAAGCACTGAACTCTGTAGAAGCGAACTGCATGCCATTATCACTCACCAGCTCCATTGGAATGCCCCAGCGGGCGAACAAGCTCTTCAGGCGAATGATAACGGCCTGACTTGTGATATCATTCAGGGGTGCTATTTCCAAATACCTGGAATAGTAGTCGATAACAACAAGAAACTTTTTCCCGTGCAGTTCGCACAAATCAGCAGCTATTTTCTGCCACGGCCCCGCAGGCAGCGGAGTAGACATTAAGGGCTCCCTTCTCTGAGTAGGCCGGCGTTCCCGGCAAAAGGCACATTTAGACACGTGATTTGCAATGTCGGAGCTGATCCCAGGCCACCACACAGCTGTAGCTGCTCTTTCTCTGCACTTCGTAATGCCTAAGTGGCAATCATGAATCCTGTTTAACATCTCCTTCCTCATGCTGACAGGAATTACAATACGGTCTTGGAACAGCACCAACCCCTCCAGCTCCGTGAGCTGCGACCTCTCTGGCTGGTAAGCATTTAAAGACATCCAGGCTGCCCGGCTCTCGGGCCAGCCATCTCTTATGTACCTTATAACTTCTTGCAGATCTGTGTCCAAATATGTCTCTTTCTTTATCTCTTCCAGTTTCCTTGAAGAAATGGACTTAGAGGCCAGAACTGAATCAACATACACTTTTACATCCGATTCTGTAGAGGATTCTTCAGCAGCAGCCAGCGGGAGCCTGGACAGTGTATCTGCCACAACCAGCTGCTTCCCCGGCACATGCACTGCCTGAACATTGAACCTGAGCAGTCTCATTAAAAGTCTCTGGCATCTCAAGGGTGTTTTGTCGATGTCATAAGAATTGATAAGAGGGACTAGCGGTTTGTGGTCAGTTTCCAGACTAAATTTCTCCAAACCCACTAGATAACGCTGAAAGCGTTCACAGGCCCAAACTGCAGCCAGGCACTCTTTCTCAATTTGAGCGTATTTTGACTCTGCAGCCGTCAGTGTGCGGGAACAGTAGGCGATGGGCTGTACTTTGTTGTCATTCAGCTGCAGGAGTGCAGCCCCCAACCCATAACTGCTTGCATCAGCACTAACCACAGTCTTTTTTGAAGGGTCGTAGAACCCCAGCACTGGGGCAGACCCCAGCAGGGACTTAGCATGCAGGAACGCTTTTTCTTGTGAGGGTCCCCAGACCCAGGCAACATCTTTCTTAAGCAACTCTGTGATAGGGTGCAAAACTGTAGATAAATCTGGAAGAAACTTGCCCACGTAATTTACTAGGCCCAATATCTGTCTCAGCTCATGTACATCAGAAGGGCTTTTCATCTGTTCGATAGCCCGAATTTTCTCGGGGTCCGGCTTGATGCCATCCCCGTTGATGATATGCCCAAAGTAGCATAATTCAGTTTTCCTAAAATGACATTTTTCTTTATTCAGCTTCAGCCCAGACTCTTTGATAGCCTGCAGCACACAACTCAAACGCTGATCATGCTCCTCCATTGTAGACCCATACACTAGAATGTCGTCCATGACGACTGCTGTGCCCACGTGGCCACTCAGGAGAGAACTCATTTCCCTCTGAAAGATCTCAGGAGCGGAGGATATCCCAAAGGGAAGTCTGCAGAAACAGAACCGACCTACCGGAGTGATAAAGGTAGTCAGTTTGCGGCACTTTGGATCCAGGGGGATCTGCCAAAAGCCGCTAGAAGCGTCTAATGTGGAAAAGAACTTCGCCCCAGCCAACTTCGGGGCTATATCTTCCAGTGTCGGCAGCACAAATCTCTCCCTCTTCACTGCCTCATTCAACCTTTTCAGGTCCACACAGATGCGCACCTTTCCGTTTTTCTTTGCAACTGGAACAATGGGGGCACACCAATCAGTTGCTTCAACAACCTCTTCAATAACCCCCATAGACTTCATGCGCATGAGCTCTTTCTCCACTTGAGGCATAAGCGGGAACGGAATTCTACGAGGAGTAGAAATACTGTACGGGACTGCGTCACTTTTAAGTGCTATACGGACAGGTTCGCAGCTCAGTAGGCCCAACTCGCCAAACATATCTTCAGAGATCTCATTCACTCTGGCCACGAGGCCCAAGTCACAGGCTGCTTTTCTGCTCAATAAACTGTTAACACACTGACCTCGGATCACATGCACCCACATGGTGAACTTCCTTTGTTTGTACTCACAGCTGGCAAGAAATTTCCCCACACAATCAATGCGGCCACCAGGACTATGAACATTTGTAGTAACCTTCGCCAGCTGGGGCTGTCGAGGCAGTCTCATAAATTCAGCAAAAGACATTACAGTGATATCTGCTCCTGTGTCAATCTTAAAATCAACATTGGCTCCCATTACAGTAAAGGTAACTTTCCAATCTTCCTCTGAGCTTGTCCGTTCCACAACAGACCCCACAAAAGACACTTCCTGACCCTCCTGGTCACTGTCCACCTGCATCTCCTTAATGTATTCAGTTTTACACACCACTTCAAAATGGCCTATTCTGTTACATTTTCTGCATCTTTTATCTCTGGCCGGGCATATAGCACTCTGATCATGAGCCCGGTAGCACCGTGTGCATCGGCCATGTTGCGCCCATCCACTTCTAGGCCTTTCCAGTACTTTAGATCTACCGCTCACACTGTGCCTTTCACTAGTAATTTTCCTAGACTGTTGCACTTCATCCACAATACTCTCAGACCTCAGATCAGCACTTTGCTTTTTCACCAGTTCACTCTGGCGGGCCATCCTAATAGCCCCGTCTAATGTTAAATCAGGCTCTAACTGCAGCTTCAGGGAGACTTCAGCATCTGCAATTCCAATAACTATTCTGTCTCTGATTTGCTCTTCTTTAGCAACACCAAACTCACAGAATTCAGCTAATTCATACAGGCTGCGCAAAAATGACTCCACAGATTCTCCCACACGCTGATTACGTTTGTGAAAACAAGCTCTCTCATGAATCACATTTCTTTTGGGCACAAAGTGGGCACTGAGTTTATCCATAACTATATCAAAGTTAACTTCTTCCCCTTCTTGGAAAGTAAAAGCATTGAACACTGGCTCTACATCTTTCCCCATAGAGTATAAAAGAGAATTAACTTGTACTTCACCACTCTCCTTGTTCAGTTTGGATGCAATCCTGAAGCGCTGAAACCGCTGACGCCATGTGGGCCAAGCTGCAGGCTGAGAAAAGTCAAAAGGCTCAGGTGGGGTAAACTTTGACATCGTCATCATCAGAAACAGAAGCGTAGTCCAGAACTTCTGACACCATGTCATGAGATGCAGGACATATGCAGGACACAGCAATGATGGTACAACTCTATTTTATTACAGAGCATAGCAATACACATCCAGACAGGTTGATTGTACTAAACTAACTGCGACACAGACACCGGACCTAAGCCCCGCCCACCAGCTAGTGACATCACATCCTGCTATCATCACAAGGTTTATTTTTATTTTGGGATGGGTATTTTTGGTGTATTAGAATAGAAATTAGTTTTTTTATTTTGGATCATTTTGGTTGTTATTTTTTGTAATGGCACCCATTTGTCTCTTGTGATTGGCTAACTAGATGTGTTCAGCCATTATTGCAATGCTCTTCCTTCAGCAAAGGATAACAAGAGAATGAAGCAAATTTGATTTCTTTTACAGGTAAGTTTTTATTTTTTTTAAGGTAGTTAGTATATTTTTTATTTAATTTATGTGTATTTTAACTAGGGTTAAGATAGGGGGTGTTAAGTTAAGGGGTTTAGATATTAGTTTAATATTTTACGTTGTGTGGGATGGCGGTTTAGGGGCTAATAGTTTATTTAGGTACTTTGAGATGTGGGGGCGGTTTAGGGGTTAATAGTTTTATTTAATGTTTGCGATGTGGGGGTTGACGGTTTAGGGGTTAATAGTTTATTTAGATACTTTGCAATGTGGGGGGCTGGCGGAGTAGGGGTTAAAATTTTTATTTAGTGTTTTGCATTGTGGGGGGGTGGTTTAGGGGTTAATAGTGTAGTTTATGGGTGTAAGTGTACTTTGTAAGGTATTTTTGGTGTGTTTTGTGCAACTTTTTAGTTGCATAAAACAGTTAACCACAGCTCTTCGACCACGGTAAGGATTGCTATGTTAAAGGCGATTCTGTGCGCGCTATCACGATTTTTAAAGATTTGTAATATCGGCGGTATGATTATTGCAGGTGCTAAGACTATATCGCAACACGGAAAAGCCATACTGCGCGACTTGTAATTTAGGTCATTGTGATGTCCCTGCTATCTGTATTATGATGTGACACTAGTATATATTGTGATGTCCCTGCTATCTGCATTATGAAGTGACACTAATATATATTGTGATGTCACTGTTATGTGCATTATGATGTGACACTAGTATATATTGTGATGTCACTGTTATGTGCATTATGATGTGACACTAGTATATATTGTGATGTCACTGTTATGTGCATTATGATGTGACACTAGTATATATTTGATGTCACTTTTATGTGCATTATGACACACTAGTATGTATTGTGATGTCACTGTTATGTGCATTATGATGTCACACTAGTATATATTTGATGTCACTGTTATGTGCATTATGATGTCAAACTAGTATATATTGTGATGTCACTGTTATGTGCATTATGATGTCACACTGGTATGTATTGTGATTTCACTGTCATCTGCATTATGATATCACACAAGTATATATTGTGATGTCACTGTTATGTGCATTATAATGTCACCAGTATATATTGTGGTGTCACTACTATATGCATTATAATGTCACACTAGTATATACTGTGATGTCACTGTTATGTGCATTATGATGTCACACCAGTATATATTGTTATGTCACTAATATATGCATTATAATGTCACACTAGTATATATTGTGATGTCACTGCTGTGTGCATTATCATATCACATTTGTTTATATTGTGATGTAACTGGTATGTGCATTATGATGTCACACAAGTATATATTGTGATGTCACTTTTGAGTTCATTATGATATCACACTAGTATATATTGTGATGTCACTTTTATGTGCATTATGATGTCACACTAATATATATTGCAATGTCACTGTTATGTGTATTATGAAGTCACAGTAATATATATATATATATATATATATATATATATAGTGATGTCACTGCTATGTGCATTATGCTATTACACTAGTATATATTGTGATGTCACTGTGACGTCACTGTTATGTGCATTATGATGTCACACTAGTATATATTGTGATGTCACTGCTATGTGCATTATGATGTCACACTCAGGGTGCCAGGAATCAGACTGAGAGGAGAAGTGCAAAAATAATCACACCTTTATTAATAACAAAGAAATAATAAAAAGTCCACAAGTCAAATAACAAGCCAGGAGTCAAAGCCAGAGCTGGTAGTCAGATGAGCCGAGTCAGGAGCCAAAGCGAGTAGTCAGACGAGCCGAGTTAGGAACCAGTAGGGACGTCAGACAGCCAGGTAATACACAGGAACAGGAACTCACAAACAGGTCTGAGACAATGCAAGGGCAAAGCATACTGAACAGAGGCCCTTTAAATAATAAGTGATGACATCACAATACCAAGACTGCAACCTGTCTCACACAGATGATGTACACCAGTCCAGCCATAAGAGGGCGTGCAGGAAATGAGCAGCATCAGACACTCTGCACCAGATTCAGTAAGAGGTAAGTAAAATGGCTGCCAGCAGCACATGGCAAACAAAGCAGGGGAAAAACCCTGACAGTACCCTCCCCTCAACTACCCCTCCCCCTCGGGAGGACAAAAGGCTTATTGGGGAAATGGGCATGGAAGACACGGAGGAGGGCGGGAGCATGAACATCAGAGGAGGGAACCCATGAACGCTCCTCCGGACAGTAGCCCCTCAAGTGAACCAAATACTGTACGCGGCCCCTGGACACACTTGAGTCAATAATGCTGCTAACCTCATATTCTTCATCGTTGTCAACAGAGATAGGACGAGGCAACACAGTGGTAAACTGATTACAAACCAATGGTTTCAAGAGGGAGACATGAAAAACATTGGAGATGCGCATTGCATGAGGAAGGTCAAGAGTGTAGGCCACAGGATTGACCCATCGGAGTATTAGAAAAGGACAAACATAACGGGGAACCAGTTTATTGGAAGGCACCCGAAGGTTCAAGTTGCGGGAGGACAGCCAAACCCTCTCACCAACCTGGTAGGAAGGTGCGGGCAGATGCCTATGATTAGCCATGAACTTTTGGCGCTGCATAGAACGATGAAGGCAATCCTGAATCTGCGCCCACGTGGAACGGAGTTGCCGGAGATGCTCCTCCAAAGCCGGAATACCCTGAGACATGACTGAATCGGGCAACAAGGATGGTGGGAACCCATAATTCGCCATGAACGGGGATAACTGGGGGGAAGCATTAATAGCACTATTATGAGCGAACTCTGCCCAAGGTAACAGTTCAGACCAATTATTGTGGTGATCTGAGACATAGCAATGGAGGAACTGTTCCAGAGCTTGATTAGACCATTCTGCAGCCCCATTGGATTGAGGGTGATATGCCGAGGAGAATGAAAGCTGGATCCCCATTTGAGCACAAAAGGAACGCCAAAATCTTTAGACTGGCTACCCCGGTCCGAGACTATCTCCTTGGGTAACCCATGTAAACGGAAGACCTTACGGGTCATGTCAGTGATAGGTTTGACCAAGGAAGAAAAGTTTTTAATAAACTTCCTATAGTAATTGGCAAAGCCCAAAATATGTTGAAAAGAGCGAAGACCAACTGGGCAAGGCCACTGCAGGACTGCAGACAATTGTCAGGATCAATGGAGAACCCTGCGATGGAGATTATATAACCTAGGAAGGTTACTTGAGTCTGATGGAACTCATATTTCTCGAGTTTACAAAACAGGCCGTTCTCATGTAATCTCTGAAGTACCCGTGTAACATCAGAATGATGAGCCTCAAGAGTGGGTGAGTGTATGAGGATATCATCTAAGTACACCACAACACACTGTTGCAACATATCTCGTAGGACATCATTAATAAATTCCTGGAAAACAGCTTGAGCATTACATAGGCCAAAGGGCATTACAAGATACTCATAATGCCTGCTCCTGGTGTTAAATGCTGTTTTCCATTTGTGGCCCTCTTTAATCCTTACGAGATTGTATGCTCCTCTCAAATCAAGTTTAGAAAAGACTGTAGGTCCCTTGAGGTGGTCAAAGAGTTCCGTAATGAGCGGAATAGGGTAAGCATTCTTAATGGTAAGACGATTAAGACCCCTATAATTGATGCATGGTCATAACTCGCCACCCTTTTTCTTCACAAAGAAGAAGCCAGCCCCTGCAGGAGAGCAGGATTTGTGGATGATCCCCCGCGACAGAGCATCGGCAACATACTTCTCCATAGCACAATTCTCTGCAACAGACAGAGGGTAAACCCGGCCCTGAGGAAGAATGGCTCCGGGTTGCAGGTCTATGGCACAATCATAAGACCAGTAAGGAGGCAACGTACCGGCATGCACCTTGTCAAAAACGTCTAGGAACTCTCAGTACTCCTCTGGCAATTGAGATACCGAAGACAAGTGGAGACACATTGTGGGGACTACAACAAAATTTCAGACCTGCGCCAGTCAAGACTGGGATTGTGCTTTTGGAGCCAGGGATAACCCAGAACAACCAGAAAATGGGGAGAGTTTATCACCTGGAACTGGAGGGTTTCAAAATGGAGAGCCTGAACAGCCATGGATAACGGAGCGGTTTTGTGAGTAACATGTGCGGGCTGAAGGGGCCTGCCATCAATGGCCTCAATAGCAAGGAGAACGGACCGATGCAATACAGGAATGGAGTGCTTTGATACAAAAGCTCTGTCAATGAAATAGCCCGCAGCACCGGAGTCAACAAGAGCCTGGGTGACTATGGAGGAGTCCACCCAGGAAAGGACAACCGTGACCAAAGGTTTCTCCTTTAGCGGTTCCAGGGATGAGGATAATCCACCCAAGGTCTGCCCCCGACAGGACCTTAGGTGCGAGCTTTTCTTGGCTGTGTAGGACAAGACTTTAAAATGTGGCCCTGTAATGTACAATAGAGGCAGAGCCCCTCCCTCCTCCTAAAGGCCCTCTCCGCCGTGGAGAGATGCGTGAATCCCAACTGCATCAGCTCAGCAGTACCTGGTGAATCGGGACCAGGAGGCATGGGAGGAGAGGAAGGCATGGGTGAGTACGAACACATAGGAGACAACATAACAGGAGGCTTCCGCAAGCGCTCCTTGAAAGAGGACCTCTTACTTAGTCTGATGTCAATTAGGATTAAAAAAGACACCAATGCCTCGAGATCCTCTGGTAAATCTCTGGCAGCAACTTCGTCTTTAATCGCATCAGAGAGCCCATGAAAGAAGGCGGCAACAAGGGCTTCATTGTTCCAACCTACCACTGCATCAAGCGTGCGGAACTCAATGGCATACTGAGCAACAGATCTTGTACCTTGCTGAATGGACATGAGTCGTTTAGCAGCAGAGGAGGAGCGAGCCGGAACATCAAAAACCCTTCGAATGAAGGCCACAAATTCAGGGTAATATGAAATCACAGGTTTATTAGTCTCCCACAAGGGATTAGCCCAGGCAAGAGCTGTGTCAGAGAGTAACGAGATGAGAAATCCCACCTTAGCTCTGTCAGAGAGAAACGCTTGAGGTAACATCTCAAAGTAAATGCCCACCTGGTTCAAAAACTCTCTGCACTGATTAGGATCGCCTCCATAATACTGAGGTAGAGGTGCAGAACCGGACATGCTCCTGATAGGACTAGGTGCAGCAGCGGAAACAGGAGCAGCCATAACTTTTGGGACACTCTCATCCAAATGTGCAGTGCGAGTCAGCAAGGTTTGCAGGGCTAGTGCAAATTGATCCAAGCGGTGATCCTGTTCATCCATCCTGGAAATGATGGTAGGTAAAGGTGAATTATTAGCACCATCAGGATTCATGGCCCTTGCGTAATGTCAGGGTGCCAGGAATCAGACTGAGACGAGAAGTGCAAAAATAATCACACCTTTATTAATAACAAAACATAATAAAAAGTCCACAATTCAAAGAACAAGCCAGGAGTCAGACGAGCCGAGTCAGGAGCCAAAGCAAGTAGTCAGATGAGCCGAGTCAGGAACCAGGAGGGACGTCAGACAGCCAGGTAATACACAGGAACAGGAACTCACAAACAGGTCTGAGACAACGCAAGGGCAAAGCATACTGAACAGAGACCCTTTAAATAATAGGTGATGACATCACAATACCGAGACTGCAACCTGTCTCACACGGATGATGTACACCAGTCCGGCCATAAGAGGGCATGCAGGAAATGAGCAGCATCAGACACACTGCACCAGATTCAGTAAGAGGTAAGTAAAATGGCTGCCAGCAGCACATGGCAAACAAAGCAGGGGGGGGGGGAACTGACACACTAGTATATATTGTGATAGCATTGATGTGTGCATTATGATGTCATACTTGTATATATTGTGATGTTATTACCATGTGCATTATGATTTCACACTAGCATATATTTGATGTCACTGCTGTGTGCATTATGATGTCACACTAGTACATATTGTGATTCTATTACTATGTGCATTATGATGTCACACTAGTACATATTTGATGTCACTGCTGTTTGCATTATTATGTCACACTAGTATATATTGAGATGTGACAGCTAGGTGCATTTTGATGTCACACTAGTATATATTTGATGTTACTGCTATGTGCAACAAGATGTCACTACTATGTGAATTATGATGTCACATTAATATATATTATAATGTCTCTGTTATCTGCATTATGATGTCACACTCTTATATATTGTGATGTCACTGCTATGTGCATAATTATGTCACACTAGTAAATATTGTGATGGCACTACTATGTGCATTATGATGTCAGACTTTTATATAATAATGTCACACTAGTACATATTATGATGTCACTGCTGTGTACATTATGATGTCAAACTAGTATATATTATGATGTCACTGCTGTGTGCATTATGATGTCACACTAGTATATATTGTGATATCACTGTTATGTGCATTATGATGTCACTCTAGCATATATTGTGATGTCACTGCTGTGTGCATTATGGTGTCACTAGTATATATTGTGATGTCACTGTTGTGTGCATAATGTTGTCACACTATTATTTATTGTGATGTCAGTTATGTGCATTGTGATGTTACACTAGTATAGAATATGATGTCACTGCTATGTGCATTATGATGTCATACTAGTATATATTGTGATGTCACTGTTATGTGCATTATGATGTCACTATTAAATATTGTAATATCGCTGTTTTATGCATTATGATGCCACACTAGTACAAATTGTGATGTCACATTTAACAAGGACTCCATTTTAAAACTGCAACACATATTAGAACTGCATATTCCCCCCACAAAACTTTATCTATCTCTGGTATGTGCTTAACAAGGACTCCATTTTAAAACTGCAACACATATTAGAACTGCATATTCCCCTCACAAAACTTTATATCTCTCTGGTATGTCTGTATTACCTTAAAAAAAAAAGCTTTCTTTTCTGTGTCTTCCATTTTGATAAGAAAGGTGCCATCTGCAATGTTTGTTTAGGCCTTGTTTGATCCTGCTCTAAATTATGACCTATGCTAATTAGCATCATGTGACTGTTATTACCTTTAAATTGAATATCCCCAGCTTGTTACATCAAGCTTAGCTTGTTAGATCAGTGCAGCATTGCAGGTGTGTAGTTGTCTAAGTGTGCTAGTTCATAAGTGTAGTGAGAGTTATAACAACAGAGTTAAGTGTGCTAGTTCATAAGTGTAGTGAGAGTTATAACAACAGAGTTAGTGTGCTAGTTCATAAGTGTAGTGAGAGTTATAACAACAGAGTTAAGTGTGCTAGTTCATAAGTGTAGAGAGAGTTATAACAACGGCGTTAGTGTGCTAGTTCATAAGTGTAGTGAGAGTTATAACAACAGAGTTAAGTGTGCTAGTTCATAAGTGTAGTGAGAGTTATAACAACGGCGTTAGTGTGCTAGTTCATAAGTGTAGTGAGAGTTATAACAACGGAGTTGTGTGCTAGTTCATAAGTGTAGAGAGAGTTATAACAACAGAGTTGTGTGCTAGTTCATAAGTGTAGAGAGAGTTATAACAACGGAGTTGTGTGCTAGTTCATAAGTGTAGAGAGAGTTATAACAACGGAGTTGTGTGCTAGTTCATAAGTGTAGAGAGAGTTATAACAACGGAGTTGTGTGCTAGTTCATAAGTGTAGAGAGAGTTATAACAACGGAGTTGTGTGCTAGTTCATAAGTGTAGAGAGAGTTATAACAACGGAGTTGTGTGCTAGTTCATAAGTGTAGAGAGAGTTATAACAACGGAGTTGTGTGCTAGTTCATAAGTGTAGAGAGAGTTATAACAACGGAGTTGTGTGCTAGTTCATAAGTGTAGAGAGAGTTATAACAACGGAGTTGTGTGCTAGTTCATAAGTGTAGAGAGAGTTATAACAACGGAGTTGTGTGCTAGTTCATAAGTGTAGAGAGAGTTATAACAACGGAGTTGTGTGCTAGTTCATAAGTGTAGAGAGAGTTATAACAACGGAGTTGTGTGCTAGTTCATAAGTGTAGAGAGAGTTATAACAACGGAGTTGTGTGCTAGTTCATAAGTGTAGAGAGAGTTATAACAACGGTGTTAAGTGTGCTAGTTCATAAGTGTAGAGAGAGTTATAACAACGGAGTTGTGTGCTAGTTCATAAGTGTAGAGAGAGTTATAACAACGGAGTTGTGTGCTAGTTCATAAGTGTAGTGAGAGTTATAACAACGGAGTTGTGTGCTAGTTCATAAGTGTAGAGAGAGTTATAACAACGGAGTTGTGTGCTAGTTCATAAGTGTAGAGAGAGTTATAACAACGGAGTTGTGTGCTAGTTCATAAGTGTAGAGAGAGTTATAACAACGGCGTTAGTGTGCTAGTTCATAAGTGTAGTGAGAGTTATAACAACGGAGTTGTGTGCTAGTTCATAAGTGTAGAGAGAGTTATAACAACGGAGTTGTGTGCTAGTTCATAAGTGTAGAGAGAGTTATAACAACGGCGTTAGTGTGCTAGTTCATAAGTGTAGTGAGAGTTATAACAACAGAGTTAAGTGTGCTAGTTCATAAGTGTAGAGAGAGTTATAACAACGGCGTTAGTGTGCTAGTTCATAAGTGTAGAGAGAGTTATAACAACAGAGTTAAGTGTGCTAGTTCATAAGTGTAGAGAGAGTTATAACAACAGAGTTAAGTGTGCTAGTTCATAAGTGTAGAGAGAGTTATAACAACGGAGTTGTGTGCTAGTTCATAAGTGTAGTGAGAGTTATAACAACGGAGTTGTGTGCTAGTTCATAAGTGTAGAGAGAGTTATAACAACGGAGTTGTGTGCTAGTTCATAAGTGTAGAGAGAGTTATAACAACGGCGTTAGTGTGCTAGTTCATAAGTGTAGTGAGAGTTATAACAACAGAGTTAAGTGTGCTAGTTCATAAGTGTAGAGAGAGTTATAACAACGGCGTTAGTGTGCTAGTTCATAAGTGTAGTGAGAGTTATAACAACAGAGTTAAGTGTGCTAGTTCATAAGTGTAGAGAGAGTTATAACAACAGAGTTAAGTGTGCTAGTTCATAAGTGTAGAGAGAGTTATAACAACGGAGTTGTGTGCTAGTTCATAAGTGTAGTGAGAGTTATAACAACGGAGTTGTGTGCTAGTTCATAAGTGTAGAGAGAGTTATAACAACGGAGTTGTGTGCTAGTTCATAAGTGTAGAGAGAGTTATAACAACGGCGTTAGTGTGCTAGTTCATAAGTGTAGTGAGAGTTATAACAACAGAGTTAAGTGTGCTAGTTCATAAGTGTAGAGAGAGTTATAACAACGGCGTTAGTGTGCTAGTTCATAAGTGTAGTGAGAGTTATAACAACAGAGTTAAGTGTGCTAGTTCATAAGTGTAGAGAGAGTTATAACAACAGAGTTAAGTGTGCTAGTTCATAAGTGTAGAGAGAGTTATAACAACGGAGTTAGTGTGCTAGTTCATAAGTGTAGAGAGAGTTATAACAACAGAGTTAAGTGTGCTAGTTCATAAGTGTAGAGAGAGTTATAACAACGGAGTTAGTGTGCTAGTTCATAAGTGTAGTGAGAGTTATAACAACAGAGTTAAGTGTGCTAGTTCATAAGTGTAGAGAGAGTTATAACAACGGCGTTAGTGTGCTAGTTCATAAGTGTAAAGAGAGTTATAACAACAGAGTTAGTGTGCTAGTTCATAAGTGTAGAGAGAGTTATAACAACGGCGTTAGTGTGCTAGTTCATAAGTGTAGTGAGAGTTATAACAACAGAGTTAAGTGTGCTAGTTCATAAGTGTAGAGAGAGTTATAACAGCGGCGTTAGTGTGCTAGTTCATAAGTGTAGTGAGATTTATAACAACAGAGTTAAGTGTGCTAGTTCATAAGTGTAGAGAGAGTTATAACAACAGAGTTAAGTGTGCTAGTTCATAAGTGTAGAGAGAGTTATAACAACGGAGTTGTGTGCTAGTTCATAAGTGTAGTGAGAGTTATAACAACGGAGTTGTGTGCTAGTTCATAAGTGTAGAGAGAGTTATAACAACGGAGTTGTGTGCTAGTTCATAAGTGTAGAGAGAGTTATAACAACAGCGTTAGTGTGCTAGTTCATAAGTGTAGTGAGAGTTATAACAACAGAGTTAAGTGTGCTAGTTCATAAGTGTAGAGAGAGTTATAACAACGGCGTTAGTGTGCTAGTTCATAAGTGTAGTGAGAGTTATAACAACAGAGTTAAGTGTGCTAGTTCATAAGTGTAGAGAGAGTTATAACAACAGCGTTAGTGTGCTAGTTCATAAGTGTAGTGAGAGTTATAACAACGGCGTTAGTGTGCTAGTTCATAAGTGTAGAGAGAGTTATAACAACGGAGTTGTGTGCTAGTTCATAAGTGTAGAGAGAGTTATAACAACGGCGTTAGTGTGCTAGTTCATAAGTGTAGAGAGAGTTATAACAACGGAGTTAAGTGTGCTAGTTCATAAGTGTAGAGAGAGTTATAACAACGGAGTTAGTGTGCTAGTTCATAAGTGTAGTGAGAGTTATAACAACAGAGTTAAGTGTGCTAGTTCATAAGTGTAGAGAGAGTTATAACAACGGAGTTAGTGTGCTAGTTCATAAGTGTAGTGAGAGTTATAACAACGGAGTTAGTGTGCTAGTTCATAAGTGTAGAGAGAGTTATAACAACAGAGTTAAGTGTGCTAGTTCATAAGTGTAGAGAGAGTTATAACAACGGCGTTAGTGTGCTAGTTCATAAGTGTAAAGAGAGTTATAACAACAGAGTTAGTGTGCTAGTTCATAAGTGTAGTGAGAGTTATAACAATGGCGTTAGTGTGCTAGTTCATAAGTGTAGTGAGAGTTATAACAACAGCGTTAGTGTGCTAGTTCATAAGTGTAGTGAGAGTTATAACAACGGCGTTAGTGTGCTAGTTCATAAGTGTAGAGAGAGTTATAACAACGGAGTTGTGTGCTAGTTCATAAGTGTAGAGAGAGTTATAACAACGGCGTTAGTGTGCTAGTTCATAAGTGTAGAGAGAGTTATAACAACGGAGTTAAGTGTGCTAGTTCATAAGTGTAGAGAGAGTTATAACAACGGAGTTGTGTGCTAGTTCATAAGTGTAGAGAGAGTTATAACAACGGAGTTAAGTGTGCTAGTTCATAAGTGTAGAGAGAGTTATAACAACGGAGTTAGTGTGCTAGTTCATAAGTGTAGAGAGAGTTATAACAACAGAGTTAAGTGTTCTAGTTCATAAGTGTAGAGAGAGTTATAACAACGGAGTTGTGTGCTAGTTCATAAGTGTAGTGAGAGTTATAACAACGGAGTTGTGTGCTAGTTCATAAGTGTAGAGAGAGTTATAACAACGGAGTTGTGTGCTAGTTCATAAGTGTAGAGAGAGTTATAACAACGGCGTTAGTGTGCTAGTTCATAAGTGTAGTGAGAGTTATAACAACAGAGTTAAGTGTGCTAGTTCATAAGTGTAGAGAGAGTTATAACAACGGCGTTAGTGTGCTAGTTCATAAGTGTAGTGAGAGTTATAACAACAGAGTTAAGTGTGCTAGTTCATAAGTGTAGAGAGAGTTATAACAACAGAGTTAAGTGTGCTAGTTCATAAGTGTAGAGAGAGTTATAACAACGGAGTTGTGTGCTAGTTCATAAGTGTAGTGAGAGTTATAACAACGGAGTTGTGTGCTAGTTCATAAGTGTAGAGAGAGTTATAACAACGGAGTTGTGTGCTAGTTCATAAGTGTAGAGAGAGTTATAACAACGGCGTTAGTGTGCTAGTTCATAAGTGTAGTGAGAGTTATAACAACAGAGTTAAGTGTGCTAGTTCATAAGTGTAGAGAGAGTTATAACAACGGCGTTAGTGTGCTAGTTCATAAGTGTAGTGAGAGTTATAACAACAGAGTTAAGTGTGCTAGTTCATAAGTGTAGAGAGAGTTATAACAACAGAGTTAAGTGTGCTAGTTCATAAGTGTAGAGAGAGTTATAACAACGGAGTTAGTGTGCTAGTTCATAAGTGTAGAGAGAGTTATAACAACAGAGTTAAGTGTGCTAGTTCATAAGTGTAGAGAGAGTTATAACAACGGAGTTAGTGTGCTAGTTCATAAGTGTAGTGAGAGTTATAACAACAGAGTTAAGTGTGCTAGTTCATAAGTGTAGAGAGAGTTATAACAACGGCGTTAGTGTGCTAGTTCATAAGTGTAAAGAGAGTTATAACAACAGAGTTAGTGTGCTAGTTCATAAGTGTAGAGAGAGTTATAACAACGGCGTTAGTGTGCTAGTTCATAAGTTTAGTGAGAGTTATAACAACAGAGTTAAGTGTGCTAGTTCATAAGTGTAGAGAGAGTTATAACAACGGCGTTAGTGTGCTAGTTCATAAGTGTAGTGAGAGTTATAACAACAGAGTTAAGTGTGCTAGTTCATAAGTGTAGAGAGAGTTATAACAACAGAGTTGTGTGCTAGTTCATAAGTGTAGAGAGAGTTATAACAACAGAGTTGTGTGCTAGTTCATAAGTGTAGTGAGAGTTATAACAACGGAGTTGTGTGCTAGTTCATAAGTGTAGAGAGAGTAATAACAACGGAGTTGTGTGCTAGTTCATAAGTGTAGAGAGAGTTATAACAACGGCGTTAGTGTGCTAGTTCATAAGTGTAGTGAGAGTTATAACAACAGAGTTAAGTGTGCTAGTTCATAAGTGTAGAGAGAGTTATAACAACGGCGTTAGTGTGCTAGTTCATAAGTGTAGTGAGAGTTATAACAACAGAGTTAAGTGTGCTAGTTCATAAGTGTAGAGAGAGTTATAACAACAGAGTTAAGTGTGCTAGTTCATAAGTGTAGAGAGAGTTATAACAATGGAGTTAGTGTGCTAGTTCATAAGTGTAGAGAGAGTTATAACAACAGAGTTAAGTGTGCTAGTTCATAAGTGTAGAGAGAGTTATAACAACGGAGTTAGTGTGCTAGTTCATAAGTGTAGTGAGAGTTATAACAACAGAGTTAAGTGTGCTAGTTCATAAGTGTAGAGAGAGTTATAACAACGGAGTTAGTGTGCTAGTTCATAAGTGTAGTGAGAGTTATAACAACGGAGTTAGTGTGCTAGTTCATAAGTGTAGAGAGAGTTATAACAACAGAGTTAAGTGTGCTAGTTCATAAGTGTAGAGAGAGTTATAACAACGGAGTTAAGTGTGCTAGTTCATAAGTGTAGTGAGAGTTATAACAACGGAGTTAAGTGTGCTAGTTCATAAGTGTAGAGAGAGTTATAACAACAGAGTTAAGTGTGCTAGTTCATAAGTGTAGAGAGAGTTATAACAACGGCGTTAGTGTGCTAGTTCATAAGTGTAAAGAGAGTTATAACAACAGAGTTAGTGTGCTAGTTCATAAGTGTAGTGAGAGTTATAACAATGGCGTTAGTGTGCTAGTTCATAAGTGTAGGGAGAGTTATAACAACGGCGTTAGTGTGCTAGTTCATAAGTGTAGTGAGAGTTATAACAACGGCGTTAGTGTGCTAGTTCATAAGTGTAGAGAGAGTTATAACAACGGAGTTGTGTGCTAGTTCATAAGTGTAGAGAGAGTTATAACAACGGCGTTAGTGTGCTAGTTCATAAGTGTAGAGAGAGTTATAACAACGGAGTTAAGTGTGCTAGTTCATAAGTGTAGAGAGAGTTATAACAACGGCATTAGTGTGCTAGTTCATAAGTGTAGAGAGAGTTATAACAACGGAGTTGTGTGCTAGTTCATAAGTGTAGAGAGAGTTATAACAACGGCGTTAGTGTGCTAGTTCATAAGTGTAGAGAGAGTTATAACAACAGAGTTAGTGTGCTAGTTCATAAGTGTAGAGAGAGTTATAACAACGGAGTTGTGTGCTAGTTCATAAGTGTAGAGAGAGTTATAACAACAGAGTTAGTGTGCTAGTTCATAAGTGTAGAGAGAGTTATAACAACGGAGTTGTGTGCTAGTTCATAAGTGTAGAGAGAGTTATAACAACGGCGTTAGTGTGCTAGTTCATAAGTGTAGAGGGAGTTATAACAACGGAGTTAAGTGTGCTAGTTCATAAGTGTAGAGAGAGTTATAACAACGGCGTTAGTGTGCTAGTTCATAAGTGTAGAGAGAGTTATAACAACAGAGTTAGTGTGCTAATTCATAAGTGTAGAGAGAGTTATAACAACGGAGTTAAGTGTGCTAGTTCATAAGTGTAGAGAGAGTTATAACAACGGAGTTAAGTGTGCTAGTTCATAAGTGTAGAGAGAGTTATAACAACAGAGTTAAGTGTGCTAGTTCATAAGTGTAGAGAGATTTATAACAACAGAGTTAAGTGTGCTAGTTCATAAGTGTAGAGAGAGTTATAACAACGGAGTTAAGTGTGCTAGTTCATAAGTGTAGAGAGAGTTATAACAACAGAGTTAAGTGTGCTAGTTCATAAGTGTAGAGAGAGTTATAACAACAGAGTTAGTGTGCTAGTTCATAAGTGTAGAGAGAGTTATAACAACGGAGTTAAGTGTACTAGTTCATAAGTGTAGAGAGAGTTATAAAAACAGAGTTAGACAAAGGAGTGGACAACAGAGATAAGTACTTTTCAAATTCCAACAACTAAATGCAAACATGCTACACTTTCTAATCTCTGCTTTAACCTTTTCATCCCTTCTCCTTAAAGTCACAGCTCTTCCTTTCACAAACAGCACTCAGAACATTCATATTTCTCCTTCTCTTCTACCTTCCCCCCTCTACAACACACATGAACCTTATTCCTATCTCACATCCCTCAGCCAGCCATGCTTTACTGATCCTAAACTTAAACACTCACATAAGACACATTCTCATCTCCTTTCACTCAACATCTTTCTTCTTCTTGCAGCTGGGGATGTCTTGCCTAACCCAGGTCCACCCTCTGCTTCCCTCAGATCACTACCCCAAATGACACCTCATACAACTTGCACACGTAACCCCCTAAACCTTATTAACTGCACCTCTATTACTACAGCCCAATTCTCGTGTGCCCTTTGGAATGCACGCTCGGTATGCAATAAGCTTACATCTATTCACAACCTATTTATTTCACGTTCACTTAAACTGTTAGCCCTCACTGAAACTTGGCTTTCCTCCTCTAACACAACTGCTGTAGCCTCTCTGTCCTATGGCGGCCTGCACTTCAGTCACACTCCCAGGCCTGGAAACAAACAAGGAGGAGGAGGAGGAATTTTCCTGTCTCCACACAGTACCTTTCACTGCATTCCTTCACCCCCCTCTCTTTCCTTCTCATCTTTTGAAGTTCACACTATCCGCCTCTTCTCCCCTATAGCTCTTCGTGTTGCAGTTATCTATCGGCCCCCTGGCCCAGCATCACAATTTCTGGACCACTTCGAAGCCTGGCTTCCACATTTTCTCTCTTCTAATGTCCCTTCTCTCATCTTAGGGGACTTCAACATACCCCTTGATAAGCCTAACACGCCTGCTGCCTCTAAACTTCTATCCCTTACCTCCTCTTTAGGCCTGTCCCAGTGGACAACATCTCCAACACACTGTGAAGGCAACTCCATAGACCTGGTCTTCACAAATCTCTGTGCTGTTTCCAACTCTCTTAACTTCCCCTTTCCTCTCTCTGACCACCATCTATTAACTTTCTCTCTCACTCTACCTGCTACATCTTTGCAAGATCCCAAAAAACTGCTACCTCACAGGAATTTAAATGACTTGGATCTCACAGACTTTTCCACTCAACTGAGTCCTCTGCTCTCTGACATTTCATCCCTCTCTTGTCCAAACCTCGTGACACTACAGTATAATTCGGCACTAAAATCAACACTTGACAAAACTGCACCCTCCACTCTTCAACGTACATCAATCACTTGACGGCAACCGTGGCACACTAAACAGACCAGATATCTTCAGCAATGCTCACGGGCCGCTGAACGGCAGTGGAGGAAATCACGCACCTTTGCTGATTTCCAACATTATAAATTCACACTTAAGTCCTACAACTCTGCGCTCAGCCTGGCAAAACAAGTCTATTTCGCCTCCCTTGTGTCTTCTTACGCATCCAACCCCAGTAAACTGTTCTCAACCTTTAACTCCCTTCTACGTCCACCTGCCCCCCCGCCCACAACCAACCTCACTGCTCAAATTATTGCTGATCACTTCAAAAATAAAATTGACACCATTAGAAAAGAGATCTGCACCTCGCACCCCGCAAACCCAGCGATCCTACCCACCCCTTCTATTAACAAAAATCTATGCTATTTCCCTCCTGTAACAGAGGAAGAAGTCTCCACACTCCTATCCTCGGCTCATCTCACAACCTGCCCACTTGACCCTATTCCTTCACGACTTATTCCCTCTCTCTCTGCTTCACTAACCCCTACCCTAACTCATCTCTTTAACCAATCTCTCACTGCTGGCACATTTCCTGACACATTCAAGCATGCGTCAATCATACCAATCCTAAAAAAGCCCTCGCTTGACCCCTCCACGCCTTCTAACTATCGACCGGTCTCCTTACTTCCCTTTGCTTCAAAATTATTGGAACGACTAGTCTATAATCGGCTAACTCAATTTCTCACAACTAACTCCTTACTTGATCCACTACAATCTGGTTTCCGCCCTAAACACTCAACAGAAACCGCTCTTGCTAAAGTAACAAATTACCTGTTATCAGCTAAAGCAAAAGGCCATTACTCCTTACTAATTCTTCTTGACGTGTCCGCAGCTTTTGACACAGTTGACCATCCTCTCCTCCTAAAAATACTACATTCATTTGGCATCCGAGACACAGCCCTCTCCTGGTTTGCCTATAGACTGTGAGCTCTCCGGAGCAGGGCCCTCTTCCTCCTGTGCTAGATTTGTTTAGTTTTGTTATGTTTTGTATTGTATCACAAATCTTTGTCATTGTATACCCCTATCATTGTACCCAGTGCTACGGAATTTGGCGGCGATATACAAATAAATGATAATAATAATAATAATTATGATGTCACACTAGTAAATATTTTGATGTCACTTCTATGTGTATTATGATGTCACACTCGTGTATATTGTGATATAACTGTTATGTGCATTATGATGTCACACTAGTATATATTGTAATGTCACTGTTATGTGTATTATGATGTCACACAAGTATATATTGTAATGTCACTGTTATGTGTATTATGATGTCAGAGTAATATATACTCTCTCTCTCTCTATATATATATATATATATATATATATATATATATATATATATATATATATATATATATATATATATATATATATATATGCAGTGGCTATAAAAAGTCTACACACCCCTGTTAAAATGTCAGGTTTCTGTGATGTAAAAAAATGAGACAAAGATAAATCATTTCAGAACTTTTTCCCCCTTTAATGTGACCTATAAACTGTACAACTCAATTGAAAAACAAACTAAATTCTTTTAGGTAAAGGGAAATAAAAATAAAAAACTAAAATAATATGGTTGCATAAGTGTGAACACCCTTAAACTAATACTTTATTGAAGCACCTTTTGATTTTATTACAGCACTCAGTCTTTTTGGGTATGAGTTTTTCAGCATGGCACATCTTGACTTGGCAAGATTTGCCCACTCTCTTTGCCAAAACACTCTAAATCTGTCAGAATGCGAGGGCATCTCCTGTGCACAGCCCTCTTCAGATCACCCCACAGATTTTGAATTGGATTCAGGTCTGGGCTATCCCAAAACTTTAATCTTCTTCTGGTAAAGCCAATCCTTTGTTGATTTGGATGTATGCTTTGGGACGTTGTGATGCTGAAAGATGAAGTTTCTCTTCATGTTCAGCTTTCTAGCAGAAACCTTAAGGTTTTGTGCCAATATTGTCTGGTATTTGGAACTGTTCATTATTCCCTCTACCTTGACTAAGGCCCCAGTTCCAGCTGAAGAAAAACAGCCCCAAAGCACGATGCTGACACCACCATGCTTCACTGCGGGTATGGTGTTCTTTTGGTGATATGCAGTGTTGTTTTTGCTCCAAACATATCTTTTGGAATTATGGCCAAAAAGTTCAACTTTGGTTTCATTAGACCAGAACACCTTTTGCAACATGCTTTTGGGAAACTTCAGATGTGTTTTTGCAAAATTTAGCCGGGCTTGGATGTTTTTTTAATAAGAAAAGGCTTCCGTCTTGCCACTCTACCCCATAGCCCAGACATATGAAGAATACGGGCGATTGTTGTCACATGTACCACACAGCCAGTACTTGCCAGATATTCCTGCAGCTTCTTTAATTTAGCTGTAGGCCTCTTGGCAGCCTTCCAGACCAGTTTTCTTCTCGTCTTTTCATCAATTTTGGAGGGACATCCAGTTCTTGGTAATGTCACTGTTGCACCATATTTTCTTCACTTGATGATGACGGTCTTCACTGTGTTCGATGGTATATCTAATGCCTTGGAAATTCTTTTGTACCCTTCTCCTGACTGATACCTTTTAACAATGAGATCCCTCTGATACTTTAGAAGCTCTCTGCGGACCATGGCTTTTGCTGTAGGATGCGACTAACAAAATGTCAGGAAAGACCTACTGGAACAGCTGAACTTTATTTGGGGTTAATCAGAGGCACTTTAAATGATGACAGGTGTGTACTGACTCCTATTTAAAATGATTTTGAATGTGATTGCTTAATTCTGAACATAGTTACATCCCAAGTTGTAAAAGGGTGTTCACACTTATGCAACCATATTATTTTAGTTTTATTTTTATTTCCCTTTACCTAAAAGATTTCAGTTTGTTTTTCAATTGAGTTGTACAGTTTATAGGTCACATTAAAGGTGGAAAAAGTTCTGAAATGATTTATCTTTGTCTCATTTTTTTACATCACAGAAACCTGACATTTTAACAAGGGTGTGTAGACTTTTTATAGCCACTGTATATATATACATATATATATGTTTGTATGCAGAAAGGGAGGGCACTCACAGTATTTGTATTCTTGAATTATTTAATACATGAAAAGTACATGAATGATAGTTGTCGCACACACTTTCAGATAAAACTTACCAGCTACGTACCCTCAACGGGTGCTGCATAGTAAAAACTAAACTACCATAATAAGGTGGGAACTGGGGTGCCATAATGGTAGTTTAGTTTTTACTATGCAGCACCCGTTGAGGGTACGTAGCTGGAAAGTTTTATCTGAAAGTGTGTCCTCCCCAGATTAGTCTGTCTTCATTACGTTTTACCATAATAACCCCGTGGCTACTGGGATCACGTGATGTGACTAATGGTGCACTAGATGTTGTGTTTATACACACTCGATATGGCCTTCTGAACCTGTACGGCACGTTTGTGTCAGTTACGGTCATGTATTTTACGCTGCTTTGTTCTATTTCTGTACAGCTGACACCTACGGTGTTTCACGCCTCTGTTTCTACAGCTGTACGTTCTAATCATTTGGCTATGTTGGTTATTTAAGAGCGGGTATGAGATCCTCCAGCACCATTTGTTTCTCTCCGTTGGGGATACGGCAGGTTAGCCGTAATAAGGTACGTCTATAGTTTTACTTGTTTGGCTAGTGGGGCATAGCGGCAGGTCTGAGTGTGTTGCTTCACAGTGTCTCGAGGTGATCTGCACACTGATATACTTAATACCGGAGGTATTGATAGACTTTCTGTAGCGGGTTCGATTTGTTTTTTTCTTTTTTTCAATGAAGTGCTCAATGAATCTGGTAGGGTTACACACTACTTAATACCCTAATTTGTTATAGCATTGTGGAAGGCTGGTATGTACATGGCACCACTTACGGGCTATTGGTCTGATCAGTAAGTCTAGCATACCATTAGCTCTGGGGTACTTGTTGAGATTATAGGCATGATTCTACCACCAACTTAGGTTGCATTCGTATCGTCTAGGGTTCATTGGTACCTACTTGTAGGTCTCTCCTATGTTTAAACATTGATCACAGTAGGATGTCATTCCATAATTGGTGGTTGTATCCCGGTTGATGTCATGAGCCCTGTGTCAATGTTTGACTGTCTCTCTGGGTGTAAGTATAGCTTTGTTTAGGCTAGTCTCTTAGTGCTAACCCTTACAGGGCTACTATACTAGTTTATGAGGTTGTGGGTTCACTATAATTGTATCTTGAGGCTTACTTTGTTGTATGTTTGTCCTTTATATGTGGTGGTGGGTGCACTTGCTGTTTTTAGTTTCTTATGTATATCGATTCTACAGTTATGTCATGTTCTGTTTGTCTAGATATATAAATTGTCTTCAAGAAGGCTCAAGGATAGAGCCGAAACGTCGACAACTATCATTCATGTACTTGTCATGCATTAAATAATTCAAGAATACAAATCCTGTGAGTGCCCTCCTTTTCTGCATACCTGTATTATAACGTATTGAGGACTGTGTGCTCCTGGGTGTGATAGATCGTTACTGCTATATTGCCTTATTGTGTCTGACTACTCTGCCTGTTATACTCCTGAAATGCTGGATTGATTTACTGCTGCTGAACTCTGCTTGTCTGACTACTCTACCTGTTTAACCCCTAAATTGCTGGACTGATACTCTGCTGCTGAACTCTGCTTGCCTGACAACTCTGCCTATTAACCCGTATTATTCTGGATTGCCTCTCTGTTGCCAAACCCTTCTTGCCTGACCATTCTAGTGGTTTGCCCTTGGACTGCTTTACCGTTGCCAAACTCTGCCTGCCTGACCATTCTAGTGGTTTACCTTGGACTGCTCTACCATTGCCACTGAAGACTACCCTGCCTGTGGTGAGTGCTGCTTCCCTCATCTCATTGACTTTCTCTGCTCTGGGATATTCCCTATCTTTCCGGCTTGATGCCGGGATAACAAGACTACTGGCCGAGTTTGGTCTGATAGAGGAGTATCCCACGAGCATTACATTTTTAAAGGAGGAAAGGTTAGGGGAAAGTCTGACCGCTCGAGGAAGTGCATTCCAGATGGTTGGTGTTGCACGAGAGAACAGCGTGTTGTCTCAATCAAGCATATTATGATGTTACTCTTGTGCATTTTTATATCAGAGTTTTCTATATGATGTGGTCACACGTCTGCATGTTGTGGTGTCAGGCATTTGTTGTATAATGTTACTATAGTGTGCATTACTGACATTGAAAACACCCATGCACTGATGCTGTTTCTGTGTCCCCCAGGCCATCAGATGCTGGCTGCACAGAGGACCGTCAGCCGTGTAAAGGAAAACTCTCCATCTCAGGTGAGTTGGGAAATTAAATGGGGCATCTATAACTGTCTGAAGGGGCAAATAGAGATAGCCAGGGAAGAAACATGACACCAGTTAAAGAGAATATCAGGCAGCTACCAGACATCTATAGAAAACAAATGACAGCCTGATGGGGAAACTGAGGATGACTCATACAGTTTATGACACAATGAGAGTGAAAATGGAATGTGTTGACACCTTTTCATACCAAATAAATACAGAGAAAAAACCACCACCAGGTAATTAGAGGAAACATCTAGAGGCAGTCAGATGCTAGTAGCAGTTGTAAAGGGCATCATTCCAACACCATTAAGCAGTCAGATGATAGGTCAGGCTCTGGGCAACATTGGCTGGCAGGTTTGCAGCAAATGGTTTCAGAACTAACTTTTCTTTTACCCCTAGATCTTCGAATTCCTCTCATGTGGAAGGACAGTGAATATTTTAAAAACAAAGGAGGTGAGCAGAGCATATTCATAGTCTTTATAGTCTCTTGGCTGTAAATGTTTGTAGGATTGAAAGGTGATCATGGTGATAGAAGGTTCTTTAGTAGAGGTGAACATGGTGATTGTAGGTAGTTGGTGGGTAATGGGAAGTTAAAGGTGGTGACTGTAGGTGCTTTGTGGGTATTGAGTGGTAAGCATGGTGACTGTAGGGTTTGATGGGTAATGATAGGTGAACATGGTGACAGTAGGTGTTTGTTGGGTAATGAGAGGTGAACATGGTGATTGTGAGTGCTTGGTGGGTAATGAGAGGTGAACATGTTGACTGTAGGTGTTTGTTGGGTAATGAGAGGTGAACATGGTGACAGTAGGTGTTTGTTGGGTAATGAGAGGTGAACATGGTGATTGTGAGTGCTTGTGGGGTAATGAGAGGTGAACATGGTGACTGTAGGTGCGTGGTGGCTGGTGGTTAATAATAGGTGAACATGGTGACTGTATGTGCTTGGTGGTTAATTAGAGGTAAACATAGTGACTGTAGGTGTGTGGTGGGTATTAAGAGGTAAACATGGTGACTGTATGTGTGTGGTGGGTAATGATAGGTGGACATGGTGACTGTAGTTGCTTGGTGGGTAATGAGAATTGAACACAGTGACTGTAGGTGCTTGCTGGGTAATGAGAGGTGAACATGGTTACTGTAGGGGCTTGCTGGGTAATGAGAGGTGAACATGGTGATTAACGAGAATTGAACTTGGTGACTGTAGGTGCTTACTGGTTAATTAGAGGTGAACATGGTGACTGTAGGTGCTTGGTGGGTAATGAGAGGTGAACATGGTTACTGTAGGGGCTTGCTGGGTAATGAGAGGTGAACAAGGTTACTGTAGGGGCTTGCTGGGAAATGAGAGGTGAACATGGTGACTGTAGGTGCTTGGTGGGTAACGAGAATTGAACTTGGTGACTGTAGGTGCTTACTGGGTAATGAGAGTTGAACATGGTGACTGTAGGTGCTTGGTGGGTATTGAGAAGGGATCGTGCTGACTGTAGGTGTTTGTTGTGGTATTGAGAGATGAACATGGTGACTATTGGTTCTTGGTGGGTATTAAGAGGTGAACACGGCAACTGTAGGTGCATGGTGGGTATTGAGATGTGAACAGGTTGATTAGTGCAGCTTGGTGGGTATTGATAGGTAAACATGGTTACCGTAGTTGCATGGTGGGTATTGAGAGGGGACATAGTGACTGTTGGTGCTTGGTGGGTATTAAGAGGTGAACATGGCAACTGTAGGTGCATGGTGGGTATTGGGAAGTGAACATGGTGATTGTAGGTGTGTGGTGGGTATTTAGAGGTGAACATGGTGACTGTAGGTGCGTGGTTGGTAATGATAGGTAAACATGGTGACTGTAGGTGCGTGGTTGGTAATGATAGGTAAACATGGTGACTGTAGGTGCGTGGTTGGTAATGATAGGTAAACATGGTGACTGTAGGTGCGTGGTTGGTAATGATAGGTAAACATGGTGACTGTAGGTGCTTGGTGGGTAATGAGAACTGAACATGGTGACTGTAGGTGCTTGGTGGGTATTTAGTGGTGAACATGGTGACTGTAGGTGCTTGGTGGGTAATTAGAGGTGAACATGGTTACTGTAGGGGCTTGCTGGGTAATGAGAGGGGGACATGGCGACTGTAGGTGCTTGGTGGGTAACGAGAATTGAACATGGTGACTGTAGGTGCTTGCTGCGTAATGAGAGATGAACATGGCGACTTTAAGTGCTTGGTGGATATTGAGAAGGGATCATGCTGACTGTAGGTGTTTGATGTGGTATTGAGAGGTGAACATGCCGACTGTAGGTGCATGATGGGTTTTGAGAGGTGAACAGGTCGACTAGTGCAGCTTGGTGGGTATTGAGAGGTAAACATGTTTACAGTAGTTGCATGGTGGGTATTGAGAGGGGAACATGGTGACTGTTGGTGCTTGATGGGTATTAAGAGGTGAACATGCCGACTGTAGGTGCTTGGTGGGTATTGAGAAGGGATCGTGCTGACTGTAGGTGTTTGTTGTGGTATTGAGAGATGAACATGGTGACTATTGGTTCTTGGTGGGTATTAAGAGGTGAACACGGCAACTGTAGGTGCATGGTGGGTATTGAGATGTGAACAGGTTGATTAGTGCAGCTTGGTGGGTATTGAGAGGTAAACATGGTTACAGTAGTTGCATGGTGGGTATTGAGAGGGGACATAGTGACTGTTGGTGCTTGGTGGGTATTAAGAGGTGAACATGGCAACTGTAGGTGCATGGTGGGTATTGAGAGGTAAACATGCTGACTAGTGGAGCTTGGTGGGTATTGAGAGGTAAACATGGTGACTGTAGGTGTGTGGTGGGTAATGATAGGTGAACTTGGTGACTGTAAGTACATGGTGGGTATTGAGAGGTGAACATGGTGACTGTAGGTGCATGGTTGGTAATGATAGGTAAACATGGTGACTGTAGGTGCTTGGTGGGTAATGAGAATTGAACATGGTGACTATAGGTGCTTGGTGGGTATTTAGTGGTGAACATGGTGACTGTAGGTGCTTGGTGGGTAATTAGAGGTGAACATGGTTACTGTAGGGGCTTGCTGGGTAATGAGAGGGGGACATGGCGACTGTAGGTGCTTGGTGGGTAACGATAATTGAACATGGTGACTGTAGGTGCTTGCTGGGTAATGAGAGATGAACATGGCGACTTTAAGTGCTTGGTGGATATTGAGAAGGGATCATGCTGACTGTAGGTGTTTGATGTGGTATTGAGAGGTGAACATGCCGACTGTAGGTGCATGATGGGTTTTGAGAGGTGAACAGGTCGACTAGTGCAGCTTGGGGGGTATTGAGAGGTAAACATGTTTACAGTAGTTGCATGGTGGGTATTGAGAGGGGAACATGGTGACTGTTGGTGCTTGATGGGTATTAAGAGGTGAACATGCCGACTGTAGGTGCATGGTGGGTATTGAGAGGTGAACAGGTCGACTAGTGCACCTTGGTTGGTATTGAGAGATAAAAATGGTACACTGGCACCAACAGACACACACAGAAGGTAGGTACACTGGCACCTACAAAAACACACAGGTAGGTACACTGGCACCTACAGACACACACAGTAGGTAGGTACACTGGCACCTAGACACACACAGTAGGTAGGTACACTGGCACCTACAGACACACACACACAAAGTAGATACACTGGCCCCTACAGACACACACAGTAGGTAGGTACACTGGCACCTACAGACACACAAAAAGAAGGTAGGTACACTGGCACCTACAGACACACACACACATAAGGTAGGTACACTAGCACCTACGGACACACACACAGAAGGTAGGTACACTAGCACCTACAGACACGCACACATAAGGTAGGTACACTAGCACCTATAGACACACACAGAAGGTGGGTACACTGGCACCTACAGACCTCTGATGAAGCGCAGGTACGCCTGCGCGAAACATGTCAGGTGTTTCTTTTGTCTGACTATGTCCTTCATTCCTGGATGAATAAACGCTACTGATTACACCAGCACTTTGGTCGCCTGAGCAGTGTTTGCCTTTGTCTCTTATCTGGATTACACACAGAAGGTAGGTACACTGGCACCTTCAGACTCACACAGAAGGTAGGTACACTGACACCTACAGACACACACAGTAGGTAGGTATACTTTCACATACAGACACACACAGTAGATAGGTAAACTGGCACCTACAGAAAAACACACAGAAGGTAGGTACACTGGCACTTACAGAAACACACACAGTAGGTAGGTACACTGGCACTTACAGAAACACACACAGTAGGTAGGTACACTAGCACCTACAGACACACACACACAGTAGGTAGGTACACTGGCACATACAAACAGAAGGTAGGTACACTGACACCTACAGAAGCACACACACAGAAGGTAGGTACACTGGCACCTACAGAAACACACAGTAGGTAGGTACGCTGGCACCTACAGACACACAAATAAGGTAGGTACACTGGCACCTACAGACTCACACAGAAGGTAGGTACACTTTCACCTACAGAGACACATAGTAGGTAGGTACACTGGCACCTACAGACACACACAGTAGGTAGGTACACTGGCACCTACAGACACACACATTAGGTAGGTACATTGGCACCTATAGACACACACAGAAGGTAGGTACACTGGCACCTACAGATACACACAGTAGGTAGGTACACTGGCACCTATAGACACACACAGAAGGTAGGTACACTGGCACCTACAGATACACACAGTAGGTAGGTACACTGGCACCTACAGACACACACATTAGGTAGGTACATTGGCACCTATAGACACACACAGAAGGTAGGTACACTGGCACCTACAGATACACACAGTAGGTAGGTACACTGGCACCTATAGACACACACATTAGGTAGGTACATTGGCACCTATAGACACACACAGAAGGTAGGTACACTGGCACCTACAGACACACACATTAGGTAGGTACATTGGCACCTATAGACACATACAGAAGGTAGGTACACTGGCACCTACAGATACACACAGTAGGTAGGTACACTGGCACCTATAGACACACATAATGTGGGTACACTGGCACCTATAGACACACACAGTAGGTAGGCACATTGACACCTACAGAAACACACAGTAGGTATGTACACTGGCACCTACAGACACACACTCAGAAGGAAGGTACACTGGCACCTATAGACACACACAGTAGTTAGTTACACTGGCACCTACAGACACACAATGCTGGTGCACTGATCCTTACACTAAAGCACACATGGCAGCAAACTCACTTGTCCCCACACAGACTTGTGTGTTTGTAGAAGTCAGTTGTTTATTAAATACGTTATTATATTTCCAGTGGTTACCCCACAATATCTCCTTATCTCTGCATCTCTGCATCTCACCAGCCTCTGTTCTTATTTCCTGTCTCTTAATCTCAACCTCTCTTTATTGTAGAGCTTCACCGATGTGCAGTGTTCTGTGCCCTGCAGCTCCGCGGGGAAGTGCACGATACAGAGATGGTTTTTATAGATCGGACCTCCACAGATATCTGCTTTGAGAACCCCATTGTGTTGTGAGTGCCTATCTGTCCCTATAAGTTGTGTTTTCTCACTTCTGACTATGAAAATCAAAGGCAAATAAACTGGTTGAACCTCATTAGTCATTTTCTTACCCACTTAAGGCACCAGAGCCTAGCAGACCTCTGCATATGTCACTGCATCATACCTCTCTACCATTGCATCCTACCTCTCTACCATTGCACCATACCTCTCTACCATTGCACCATACCTCTCTACCATTGCACCATACCTCTCTACCATTGCACCATACCTCTCTACCATTGCATCCTACCTCTCTACCATTGCACCATACCTCTCTACCACTGCATCATACCTCTCTACCATTGCACCATACCTCTCTACCATTGCACCATACCTCTCTACCATTGCATCCTACCTCTCTACCATTGCACCATACCTCTCTACCATTGCACCATACCTCTCTACCATTGCACCATACCTCTCTACCACTGCATCATACCTCTCTACCATTGCACCATACCTCTCTACCACTGCATCATACCTCTCTACCATTGCATCCTACCTCTCTACCATTGCACCATACCTCTCTACCATTGCACCATACCTCTCTACCACTGCATCCTACCTCTCTACCATTGCATCCTACCTCTCTACCACTGCATCCTACCTCTCTACCACTGCATCATACCTCTCTACCATTGCACCATACCTCTCTACCATTGCACCATACCTCTCTACCACTGCATCATACCTCTCTACCATTGCATCCTACCTCTCTACCACTGCATCATACCTCTCTACCACTGCACCATACCTCTCTACCACTGCATCATACCTCTCTACCACTGCACCATACCTCTCTACCACTGCACCATACCTCTCTACCACTGCATCATACCTCTCTACCACTGCACCATACCTCTCTACCACTGCACCATACCTCTCTACCACTGCACCATACCTCTCTACCATTGCACCATACCTCTCTACCATTGCACCATACCTCTCTACCACTGCATCATACCTCTCTACCATTGCATCCTACCTCTCTACCACTGCATCATACCTCTCTACCACTGCATCCTACCTCTCTACCATTGCACCATACCTCTCTACCATTGCACCATACCTCTCTACCATTGCACCATACCTCTCTACCATTGCACCATACCTCTCTACCACTGCATCCTACCTCTCTACCACTGCATCATACCTCTCTACCACTGCATCCTACCTCTCTACCATTGCACCATACCTCTCTACCACTGCATCCTACCTCTCTACCACTGCATCATACCTCTCTACCACTGCATCCTACCTCTCTACCACTGCATCATACCTCTCTACCACTGAATCCTACCTCTCTACCAGTGCATCCTACCTCTCTACCATTGCATCCTACCTCTCTACCACTGCATCCTACCTCTCTACCACTGCATCCTACCTCTCTACCACTGCATCATACCTCTCTACCACTGAATCCTACCTCTCTACCAGTGCATCCTACCTCTCTACCACTGCATCATAAATCTCTACCATTGCATCCTACCTCTCTACCACTGCATCCTAACTCTCTACCACTGCATCCTAACTCCCTACCACTGCATCCTACCTCCCTACCACTGCATCCTACCTCCCTACCACTGCATCCTACCTCCCTACCACTGCATCCTACCTCCCTACCACTGCATCATACCTCTCTACCACTGCATCCTACCTCTATACCACTGCATCCTACCTCTCTACCACTGCATCCTACCTCTCTACCACTGCATCCTACCTCCCTACCACTTTATCCTACCACTCTACCACTTTATCCTACCACTCTACCACTTTATCCTACCTCCCTACCACTGCATCCTACCTCTCTACCACTGCATCCTACCTCTCTACCACTGCATCCTACCTCTCTACCACTGCATCCTACCTCTCTACCACTGCATTATACCTCTCTACCACTGCATCATACCTCTCTACCACTGCATCCTACCTCCCTACCACTGCATCCTACCTCCCTACCACTGCATCCTACCTCTCTACCACTGCATCCTACCTCTCTACCACTGCATCCTACCTCTCTACCACTGCATCCTACCTCCCTACCACTGCATCCTACCTCCCTACCACTGCATCCTACCTCTCTACCACTGCATCCTACCTCTCTACCACTGCATCCTACCTCTCTACCATTGCATCCTACCTCTCTACCACTGCATCATACCTCTTTACCACTGCATCCTACCTCTCTACCACTGCATCCTACCTCCCTACCACTGCATCCTACCTCCCTACCACTGCATCCTACCTCTCTACCACTGCATCCTACCTCTCTACCACTGCATCCTACCTCCCTACCACTGCATCCTACCTCTCTACCACTGCATCCTACCTCTCTACCACTGCATCCTACCTCTCTACCACTGAATCCTACCTCTCTACCACTGAATCCTACCTCTCTACCACTGAATCCTACCTCTCTACCAGTGCATCCTACCTCTCTACCACTGCATCCTACCTCTCTACCACTGCATCCTACCTCCCTACCACTGCATCCTACCTCCCTACCACTGCATCCTACCTCTCTACCATTGCATCCTACCTCTCTACCATTGCATCCTACCTCTCTACCACTGCATCCTACCTCTCTACCACTGCATCCTACCTCTCTACCACTGCATCCTACCATTGCACCATACCTCTCTACCACTGCATCCTACCTCTCTACCACTGCATCATACCTCTCTACCACTGAATCCTACCTCTCTACCAGTGCATCCTACCTCTCTACCATTGCATCCTACCTCTCTACCACTGCATCCTACCTCTCTACCACTGCATCCTACCTCTCTACCACTGCATCATACCTCTCTACCACTGAATCCTACCTCTCTACCAGTGCATCCTACCTCTCTACCACTGCATCATAAATCTCTACCATTGCATCCTACCTCTCTACCACTGCATCCTAACTCTCTACCACTGCATCCTAACTCCCTACCACTGCATCCTACCTCCCTACCACTGCATCCTACCTCCCTACCACTGCATCCTACCTCCCTACCACTGCATCCTACCTCCCTACCACTGCATCATACCTCTCTACCACTGCATCCTACCTCTATACCACTGCATCCTACCTCTCTACCACTGCATCCTACCTCTCTACCACTGCATCCTACCTCTCTACCACTGCATCCTACCTCCCTACCACTTTATCCTACCACTCTACCACTTTATCCTACCACTCTACCACTTTATCCTACCTCCCTACCACTGCATCCTACCTCTCTACCACTGCATCCTACCTCTCTACCACTGCATCCTACCTCTCTACCACTGCATCCTACCTCTCTACCACTGCATCCTACCTCTCTACCACTGCATCCTACCTCCCTACCACTTTATCCTACCACTCTACCACTTTATCCTACCACTCTACCACTTTATCCTACCTCCCTACCACTGCATCCTACCTCTCTACCACTGCATCCTACCTCTCTACCACTGCATCCTACCTCTCTACCACTGCATCCTACCTCCCTACCACTTTATCCTACCACTCTACCACTTTATCCTACCACTCTACCACTTTATCCTACCTCCCTACCACTGCATCCTACCTCTCTACCACTGCATCATACCTCTCTACCACTGCATCATACCTCTCTATTACTGCATCCTACCTCTCTACCACAGCATCCTACCTCTCTACCACTGCATCCTACCTCTCTACCACTGCATCCTACCTCTCTACCACTGCATCCTACCTTCCTACCACTTTATCCTACCACTCTACCACTTTATCCTACCACTCTACCACTTTATCCTACCTCCCTACCACTGCATCCTACCTCTCTACCACTGCATCCTACCTCTCTACCACTGCATCCTACCTCCCTACCACTGCATCCTACCTCTCTACCATTGCATCCTACCTCTCTACCACTGCATCATACCTCTCTACCACTGCATCATACTTCTCTACCACTGCATCATACCTCTCTACCACTGCATCATACCTCTCTACCACTGCATCCTACCTCTCTACCACTGCATCATACCTCTCTACCACTGCATCATACCTCTCTACCACTGCATCATACCTCTCTACCACTGCATCATACCTCTCTACCACTGCATCATACTTCTCTACCACTTCATCCTTCCTCTCTACCACTGCATCCTACCTCTCTACCACTGCCTCCTACCTCTCTACCACTTCCATGTCTGGGAAGAAGCGCTAATAATGCCTTCCTCATGTAGCTTATGTGTATGATTTTATTATACCTACCCCCTTTATTCTGTAAGCAGTATTTATAAGTCTGTATGTTTTCTTTACATGTTATGCCTCTTTATGACCTCTATCCTGTTGTGTCCAGGCAGAAAGGGTTATTGTGTAGTTGTGTAAGAGTTAACATTTAATGTAGAGCTGTGATATTTGTGTTTTGTTTCTCTAGCTCGGACGTAGACCCTAAGTTTGAACTGAGGCTTCAGTTGTACAGTTGTGCTGTAGAAGAAGATTTTCTCTCTGGTACACCAAAGAAACTGGCCACCAAGTTGAGCAGTTCTCTAGGTCGTTCTTCAGGTCGGAGAATCCGTGCTGCTTTGGATGGGACACCAGGGAGCCCGCTGAGCAATGGGGCAGGGGCCCCCATACTTCTCCCTAGTCCAAGTGTGCTGTAAGTCTCTACTTGTAAATTGCATGTGGGTCTGAAATAGGAAAAATGGCAGCCAAAGACTCAGACTGGCTCAACCAGCAGTATACAAAAACCTGCTTATTTACATTAAAGTTAGCATGAACATGGGAAAAAATAAATAAAACAAGCCCCCAAAAAAATCACATCAAACAAACAAAAGACACCTCTGTTAATGTCCGATGCATTTCAGGTGTGTCTGAATTCTAAATTGATAAGAAATTTATAGAAATGTACTTTACACAGAGTTTGCTGATGTTAATCATTGTTAGTTGGCCAATAGCTGGTGAAACCGCTGCCACAGACAGCATCCTGTAGTTTATAAAGCGGTTAGACTGTCATTTGGTTCTTGCTAAAGTACAGAAGAAGAATGGTTTTATGGCTCCGATTCTAATCACTGTCAGCTGCATAGCTTGCAACAAAACCCGTTAGCTACTTTTGACTTGAATTAGGTGTCCGATTATGCACTTACCTATCCGCCTCACTCTACTAGGTGGTGTGAAGGGACAAATTACAGCAAGGGGATATTTGTGCATTTTATTAAACATATCGTTAATGCCATAAATAATATCTATATGAACGAATAATATCATCTGTTCTGCGTCACTGGAAATAATAAAAATAGAATATATAGTTACTCTTGATGTCATTATACACCATATACACATAATTAGTTTTATTATTACAGTAATAAAGAGTTTGTGAATATAGAAATAAAATTGTATTTAAAAAGATGAAGAAAATATATGAACTTTTATTAGGAGTCTCACAAAGATATATATGAAATAGTTTATTAAAGTATATAAAGAGAAAAATATATTAAGATTGAGGTTGTCAAGTAGAGTACCTGATCGCTTACAATGCCGCTCTTGTGCAATGCCGCCCCTGCTCTTGTGCAATGCCGCCCCTGCTCTTGTTCAACGCCGCCCCTGCTCTTGTGCAACGCCGCCCCTGCTCTTGTGCAACACTGCCCCTTCTCTTGTGCAACACCGCCCCTGCTCTTGTGCAACGCCACCCCTGCTCTTGTGCAATGCCGCCCCTGCTCTTGTGCAATGCCGCCCCTGCTCTTGTGCAATGCCGCCCCTGCTCTAATGCAACGCCGCCCCTGCTCTTGTGCAAAACCACCCCTGCTCTTGTGCAATGCCGCCCCTGCTCTTGTGCAATGCCGCCCCTGCTCTTGTGCAATGCCGCCCCTGCTCTAATGAAACGCCGCCCCCTGCTCTTGTGCAACGCCGCCCCTTGCTCTTGTGCAATGCCACCCCCTGCTCTTGTGCAATGCCGCCCCCTGCTCTTGTGCAATGCTGCCCCTGCTCTTGTGCAATGCTGCCCCTGCTCTTGTGCAACGCCGCCCCTGCTCTTGTGCCACGCTGCCCCTGCTCTAGTGCAACGCCGCCCCCTGCTCTTGTGCAACGCCGCCCCCTGCTCTTGTGCAACGCCACCCTTGCTCTTGTGCAATGCCGCCCCCTGCTCTTGTGCAATGCCGCCCCCTGCTCTTGTGCAATGCTGCCCCCTGCTCTATACATTTCCCTTAAATCTCTTTTCTTTCATGTAATTGGCAAGAGTCCATGAGCTAGTGACGTATATACATTCCTACCAGGAGAGGGCAAAGTTTCCCAAACCTCAAATGCCTATAAATACACCCCTAACACCCACAATTCAGTTTTAAAAACGTTACCTCCTGTGGAGGTGGTGAAGTAAGTTTGTGCTTGATTTTTATGATTTCTTCTATGATAAGCGCTTCTAAGCATATTGAAGCCCAATTCCTCTCAGAGTACAGTTTTTGTCAGAGGGTTGTAAAGAGAGTATCGCCTATTGATTTTATGGTTTCGCTCACAGGAAATCTTTTCAAGGGTTCTCTGTTATCGGTTGTAGGGATTCATCTCCTACCTCCCTTTTCAGATAGACGATATACTCTTATATACCATTACCTCTGCTGATAGTTTTCAGTACTGGTTTGGCTATCTGCTATATATGGATGGGTGTTTTTCTGTAAGTATGTATAATTATTTAAGACACTCTCCGCTATGGTTTGGCGCTTTATGTATTAATATAAAGTTTTAAATATATGTAATTTACTTATATTTGCCATGAGTAAGGTCTGTTTATTTCCCGTTTGCAGTCTAAACAGTTTCAGTATAGGAATCATGTTGGGAAGTTTATTTAAACTTTTTTGTTACCTGGGATTCTGTCTTTTTCTAATTTGACTTTAATTTTTTTGCAGGCATATCTAGGCTCGCGAGGGCGCAGAATGCTGTTTTTTATTGCGTCATTCTTGGCGCAAAATTTTTTTGTGCAAAGTTGCGCCTTTGATGGCGCAAATTTCGTAACTACCTGCGTCTTTGTTGACGCTAGTTGTTTTGGCGCAAAATCGCGTTTGTTATGACACAAATTGTGTAATTTCCTGGTGTTAGTTTTGCGCCAAATTTTTTTAACTTCCTTTTGCGTAATGCGTCATTCTTGGCGCCAACATTTCGTTATTTTTCCCCTCTCCCTCTATTGCTCGCTGTGCTCAGCTATTGTGCCTGCTTTTGTTTTTCTCTACTGAAACTGTTACATTGTGGAAATTGAATTTTTTGCCTAATGTTGTTTTTCTTTTTCTGTTACATTTTGCGAGATGTCTCTTTCTGATCCTGACTCTGATGTTACTGTAGAAACGATGATGCCTTGGAACACAATTCTACAAAGCTAAGTGTGTTCTTTTCATTATTAAGCTGTTGTTATTTCTTCAGCTCAATTATGATACATTTATTTATCGTGTTTTATGCTAGCAATCGGCTAGATTACGAGTTTTGCGGTTAGAGCGACTCGGTACTCACTTGCAAGTTATTGTCACCGCTCACCTCCCTACAGCGCTGCTATTACAGGTTTTCATAAACCCGGCGTTAGCAGGCAATATGTGAGTGTTGAGCAAAATTGAGCTCCATAACACACTCCAATACCAGCGCTGCTTTGAGCTGGTTTTACATGCTCGTCCACGATTTCCCCATAGACATCAATGGTGAGAGCCAGTTAAAAAAAAGCCTAACACCTGCAATAAAGGAGCGTAAAGCTCCGTAACGCAGCCCCATTGATTCCTATGGGGAAAAAAAAGTTATGTTTACACCTAACACCCCTAATCTGCCGCTCCCCGACACCTAAATTACACTTATTAACCCATAATCTGCCGCCCGCGACACCGCCGCCACCTACATTACACTTATTAACCCCTAATCTGCTGCCCCAATGTCGCCGCCACCCACCTACACTTATTAACGGCTAATCTGCTGCCCACAATGTCGCCGCCACCCACCTACACTTATTAACGGCTAATCTGCTGCCCCCAATGTTGCCACCACCTACATAAATTTATTAACCCCTAATCTGCCACCCCCAACATCGCCGCCACTATAAACCCCTAAACCTATCCCCAAGTCTAACCCTAACACCCACTAACTTTAATATAACTAAAATAAATCTAAATAAAAATTACCGGTAAAAGAAATCAGCTCTTTTACCTGTAAGAAAAAATACAAACAACTCCCCAACAGTAAAACCCACCACCCACACAACCAAACCCCCCAAATAAAATCCTATTTAAAAAACCTAAGCTCCCCATTGCCCTGAAAAGGGCATTTAGCGCTTTTTCCGTCCAAACCCTAAGCTAAAAATAAAACCCACCCAATAAACCCTTAAAAAAACCTAACACTAAACCCCCGAAGATCCATTTACGGTTTTTAAAGACCCGACATCCATCCTCAACGAAGCGGCAGAAGTCCTCATTGAAGCCGGCAGAAATCTTCATCCAAGCGGGCTTAAGTCTTCATCCAGACGGCATCTTCTATCTTCATCCATCCGGCGCAGAGTGGGTCCATCTTCAAGACATCTGACGTGGAGCATCCGTTTCAATTGACGGCTCTTCCAGAATGAAGGTTCCTTTAAGGGACGTCATCCAAGATGGCGTCCCTTTAATTCCGATTGGCTGATAGAATTCTATCAGCCAAACGGAATTAAAGTGTAAAAAAATCCTATTGGCTGATTCAATCAACCAATAGGATTGAGCTTTAATCCTATTGGCTGATCCAATCAGCCAATAGGATTGAGCCCGCATTCTATTGGCTGTATCTGCCAATTGGATAGAATGCATGCTCAATCCTATTGGCTGATTGCATCAGCCAATTGGATTTTTTACCCTTTAATTCTGAATGGCTGATAGAATTCTATCAGCCAATCGGAATTCATGGGACACCATCTTGGATGACGTCCCTTAAAGGAACCTTCATTCTGGAAGATCTGTCGATTGAATAGGATGCTCCACACCGGATGTCTTGAAGATGGAGCCGCTCCGTGCCGGATGGATGAAGATAGAAGATGTCGTCTGGATGAAGACTTCTGCCAGCTTCGATGAGGACTTCTGCCACTTCGTTAAGGATGGATGTCGGGTCTTCAAAAACTGTAAGTGGATCTTCGGGGGTTAGTGTTAGGTTTTTTTAAGGGTTTATTGGGTGGGTTTTATTTTTAACCTAGGATTTGGGCGGAAAAAGAGCTAAAATGCCCTTTTTAGGGCAATGGGGAGCTTAGTTTTTTTTAGATAGGATTTTATTTTGGGGGTTGGTTGTGTGGGGTGGTGGGTTTTACTGTTGGGGGGGTTGTTTGTATTATTTTTTTACAGGTAAAAGAGCTGATTTCTTTGGGGCAGTGCCCCGCAAAAGGCCCTTTTAAGGGCAATTGGTAGTTTATTGTAGGCTAGGGTTTTTTTTATTTTGGGGGGGCTTTTTTATTTTGATAGGGCTATTAAATTAGGTGTAATTAGTTTAAATATTTGATAATTTCTTTTTTATTTTGTGCAATTTAGTGTTTGTTTTTGTTGTAATTTAGTTAATTGTATTTAATTAATGTAATTTAGTTAATTGTAGTGTAAGGTTAGGTGTTAGTGTAAGACAGGTTAGGTTTTATTTTACAGGTAAATTTGTATTTATTTTAACTAGGTAGTTAGTAAATTGTTAATAACTATTTACTAACTAGTCTACCAAGTTAAAATAAATACAAATTTACCTGTAAAATAAAAATAAAACCTAAGATAGCTACAATTTAACAATTAGTTATATTGTAGCTAGCTTAGTGTTTATTTTAAAGGTAAGTATTTAGTTTTAAATAGGAATTATTTAGGTATTAATTGTAATTTTTATTTATATTTATTTTAATTATATTAAAGTTAGGGGTGTTAGGGTTAGACTTAGGGTTAGGTTTAGGGGTAATAACTTTAGTATATTGGTGATGATGTTATGGACAGCAGATTAGGGGTTAATAACAGTAATGTAGGTTGCAGCGATGTTAGGGACAGCAGATTAGGGGTTAATAATATTTAACTAGTGTTTACGATGGAGGAGTGTGGCAGTTTAGGGGTTAAAATGTTTATTATAGTGGCGGCGAAGTCCGGAGCAGCAGATTAGGGGTTAATAATATTATTTTAGTGTTTGCGATGCAGGAGGGCCTCGGTTTAGGGGTTAATAGGTAGTTTATGGGTGTTAGTGTACTTTTTAGTACTTTAGTTATGAGTTTTATGTTACGGTGTTGTAGAATAAAACCCATAACTACTGACTTTCAGTTTACGGTATGGATCTTGACGGTATTGGCTGTACCGCTCACTTTTTGGCCTCCCAGGCAAACTCGTAATACCGGCGCAAATGAAGTCCCATTGAAAAGGACTTTTTGAAAGCTGCGGTAGTTACGTTGCGTTACGGTCAAAAAAGTGTGCGGTGCAGCTAAACCTGCAAGACTCGTAAAACCAGCGGTAGTGAAAAAGAGCCATAACGCTGCTTTTTCACTCATAACGCAAAACTCGTTATCTAGCCGAATATTTCTACATGTACAATGGCATTTACTGTTTTTTACATATTCAGTTCATGTACTTGATTTCATCTGCAAACATCACATGTTATTGCTTTTATCAGAAATGTTTATGACTGCTATTATACCTTTAAGTAAACTTACAAGTTTTTTTCAAAATTTATAAGATTTAATTAATTTTGTTCTGACCGACAGCATACTTAAGTTTATTTTACTGATGAAGGTTTCTTTGGCTCAAAGGATCCTGTATCAGATAGTTTGTTAAAAATTCTCCTTATTTTTCATTTGAACATTTTTTGTTCTTTGTTAAGGACATGTTTCTGTTTATAGCTTTTAGGAGTCTAGTCCTCCTATTAGCTAGATTACGAGTTGTGTAGCGTTATGGTTCTTTTTCACTACCGCTGGTATTACAAGTCTTGCAGGTACAGCTGTACCGCACATCTTTTTGGCCGTAACGCAACCTAACTACCACACCTTTCTAAAAGTCCTTTTTCAATGGCGCCGGTATTACGAGTTTGCCTGTCTGGCCAAAAAGTGGGCCGTACAGCCTATTACTACAAGATCTGTTACCGCCACCTGAAAGTCAGGAGTTATGGGTTTTACGTTACACGTAAAGTACACAGAGCTGTACCATAAAACTCATAACTAAAGTGTCAAAAAGTACACCTATTAACCCCTAAACCGAGGCCCTCCCGCATCGCAAACACTAAAATAAAATTATTAATCCCTAATCTGCCGCTCCAGACATCGCTGCCACTATAATTAACATATTAACCCCTAAACCGCCGGAGTCCTCCCACATCGCAAACACTAGTTAAATATTATTAACCCTTAATCTGCTGAGCCCAATGTCGACGCCACCTACATACACTTATTAACCCCTAATCTGCTGTCCCTAACATCACCGCAACCTACATTACTGTTATTAACCCCTAATCTGCTGCCCCCAAAATCGCTGCCACCTAACTACACTTATTAACCCCTAATCTGCTGCCCCCAATGTCGCCACCACTATACTAAAGTTATTAACCCCTAAACCTAACCCTAAGTCTAACCCTAACCCTAACATAACCCTAACCCTAACACCCACTAACTTTAACATAATTAAAATAATTCCAAATAAAAATTACAATTAATACCTAAATTATTCCTTTTTAAAAATAAATACATACTTACCTGTAAAATAAAACCTAAGCTGGCTACAATATAACTAATAGTTATATTGTATCTACCTTCTGTTTTATTTTTATTTCACAGGTAAGTTTGTATTTATTTATTTAACTAGGTTGATTAGTTAGGTAAATTACGTCTGGGACCGTATGAAGAGGATGCTTTGACTTGAAGATGGAGCCACTCCGTGTCGGAAGGATGAAGATTGAAGATGCCGTCTGCATGAAGACTTCTGCCCACCTGAATGATGACTTCTTGCCACTTGGATGAAGACTTCTCCCGGCTTCGTTGAGGACTTCTTGCCGCTTGGATAAAGACTTTGCCGGCTGGATGAGGATAGATGTCCGGTCTTCAAAAACTGTAAGTGGATCTTCGGGGGTTAGTGTTAGTTTTTTTTAAGGGTTTATTGGGTGGGTTTTATTTTTAGCTTAGGGTTTTGGGCAACGTAAAAGAGCTAAATGCCCCTTTCAGGGCAATGCCCATCCAAATGCCCTTTTCAGGGCAATGGGGAGCTTAGGTTTATTTAGATTTTATTTGGGGGGTTGGTTGTGTGGGTGGTGGGTTTTACTTTTGGGGGGTTTGTATTTTTCTTTACAGGTAAAAGAGCTGATTTATTTGGGGCAATGCCCCGCAAAAGGCCCTTTTAAGGGCTATTGGCAGTTTAGTGTAGGCTAGGTTTTTTTTTTTTATTTTGGGGGGCTTTTTTATTTTGATAGGACTATTAGATTAGGAGTAATTCATTTTTATTTTTGATAATTTCTTTTTTATTTTGTGTAATTTAGTGTTTATTGTTTTTTGTAATTTAGATAAATGTATTTTTTTAATTTAATTTATTTAATTTTATTGTAATGTTAGGTGTTAGAGTAACTCAGGTTAGATTTTATTTTACAGGTAAATTTGTATTTATTTTAACTAGGTAGCTAGTAAATAGTTAATAACTATTTACTAACTAGTATACCTAGTTAAAATAAATACAAACTTTCCTGTGAAATAAAAATAAAACCTAAGATAGATACACTATAACTATTAGTTATAGTGTAGTTAGCATAGGGTTTATTTTACAGGTAAGTATTTAGTTTTAAATAGGAATTAGTTAGTTATTAATAGTAGGTTTTATTTAGATTTATTTTAATTATGTTAACGTTAGGGGTGTTAGGGTTAGGGTTAGGTTTAGGGGTTAATATATTTATTTAGTGTTAGTGATGTGGGAGGCCAGAGGTATAGGGGTTAATAACTTTAGTATAGTGGCGGCGACGTTGAGGGTGGCAGATTAGGGGTTAATAAGTGTAATGTAGGTGTCGGCGATGTCAGGGGCAGCAGATTAGGGGCGTTTAGATGTGGTTTTTATGTTAGGGTGTTAGGTTTAAACATACATTTTCTTTCCCCATAGACATCAATGGGACTGCATTACGGAGCTTTATGCTCCGCGATTGCAGGTGTTAGGCTTTTTTTTTGCCAGCTCTCCCCATTCATGTCTATGGGGAAATCGCGCACGAGCACGTCAAAGCAGCTCAAAGCAGTGCTGGTATTTGTGTGCTGTATGGAGCTCAATGCAGCCATATCGCCCGCAAACGCTGGGTTTTTGCAAACCTGTAATAGCAGCGCTATTAAAGGTGAGCGGTTGAAATAACTTGCAAGTTATTAGTGAACCACTCATAACGCAAAACTCGTAATCTGGCTGAAAGTTATTAATCCTTTTCAAATCTGGATTTTAACATTTTTGCTTTGAGGTTTTTTCCTATTCAATATACTATCTGTATTATATTCTAGAGAATGGATCCTGATTCCCTTTTGGGACGGTACTACTATTTCTATGGAAATTGCTACTTATTTTCAGGATTCTTTAGAGTTTGAATATAACCTTAGTAGAGCATATTCATGTACTGTTTATATTTTTAGCTCAGCTTTATCTGTGGCTGACATTACTGTTCTCTTAGCCTTTGCTGAACAGTTAGCATAAGCAGTTTCAGATTCTCAAGTATATAACTCTGTTTATTTACTTTAGATGTATTAATTTAATTATGTTTACTATATCTATTATTATGATTTCACGCATATTTTATTATTTCTCTCTTGTTAGGATAATAATTTATTTGATTTCTATTATCTCCACTATTTCTGGAGGTTTAGAGTTCTTTTCTGCCCCACTTTTAGTCCGGTGATGTAGATCAGTTGGTGAATGTCCTGACTACAAACGCTTCTTCTAGATCCAAGGGTCATAGATTCATTTCCCGGCAGGGTTAATACAGCCCTTTGGCCTTTGAGGTCAATTTATTGTGTAGCATTTATTTGGGTAATAATAACTACTGTTTTTATCAGCTGTTAATTTGGTTAACTCCGAGTGTAAGCACTGAAGAAGCGTTTTTTGTATCCTCCTGGGAGAAAAACGCTATATAATTACTAGTTATTAGACTGCATGAAGGTGCGGTTCTCAAACCAGTCCTTCTGGTGGGGGGCAGATTAAATTGTTTTTGGATGATTTCAGTCCAAATTCTATATTATTCTTAGGGTTTAAATAGATTTTTAGAATGAGACCTCCTATGGGAAGAATCTTTCTTTCTCAGTACACTCTCTTTTTCAGGAGTAATTATGCCAGTTCTTTTTGCAGGAACAGGATTTGAGTTTCTATTCAATTCTATTCTTTGTCCCTAAGAAGAAAGGTTTATTCAGTCCATTCTTGGATCTGAAGACTTTTATATTGTTTTTTTAGAGTCTCAACTTTTAAGTTGGTGATTATAAGGATTATTATGCCTTTCTGTTAAGGTCATTTCATGTCCACTCCATTTTTCAAAATGTTTATCCTCATATTTTATTCCATTCAGACCTCTTGTGGATTCTGGGATTTTCTTTTTAAGCTTTACCAATTTGTCGTTTTTCCAATTGGTTTAGTGACAGCTTTATAAATCTTTAAAGGTTCTTGGTGCCCTTCTTTCTGTCTTCAGACAGTAGGGTATTGTGGTGCTTCCTTATTTGGATGTTATCTTGGTATTAGATTAAAAATTTTCTTTTATTAAAAACCAGACAGATAGCTCAGCATGCTAATGCACTGCTAAGCTCTGTAGCAACCTTAGGGTTGCAGGTTCGATTTCCGGCGAGGTCCATTCAGCCTTTCATATTTCCGAGGTTGATTAATGAGCAGCATCTTCAGTCCCTTACATGTGATTAGACTTGCTTTACAAGTACCCAATACATACATATGAAAGAGCAGTATTCAAATATATTGACTTTTCTTTTTGTGGAATCCCTCGTGAATCAACTAAGTTTTGTTTCTTCAAAGCATGGTTAGAGGATTTAATTTCCCTAAGAGTTTCGTGATTCCTCAGACAAGGGTCACTTATTTTTGGGTTTCTAGATGGCTTCTGTGTTCATGTCTTTGTCTTTATCGGACAAAAGTCAATTGTAAGTGGCGTTAACCTGTCTAACATTTCTTTCAGTGGCTATGTGCATGTAAGTTTTAGGTCTCATAACTGCAGCATCGGGCGTGGTTCCCTTTGCTAGTTTTCTCTGAGATCTTTTTGCTTTCGATACTGAATAAATAATACATGGTTTGTTTTTAGATATCACAGTTGATATTTTTAAATCCTAACACTCTTCTCTCTCTGTTTTGGTGATTAGTCTATCATCATTTTATTCAGGGGGCCTCCTTTTGTTCTTCCTTCCTGTACTGTGTTCTTAATGGATGCAAGTCTTACAGGTTGGTGAGCTGTCTGAGGGTCTTTTGACAGCACAAGAGGTTTGGAAACTTCAAGAGGCGAGGTTTCCAATCAATATTTTAGAACACTGTGCTATTTTTCAGAGCTCTTTCAGGCTTGGCCTCTTTTAGGAGAGAACTTTTTCATTTTTTGCTTTCAGACAAACAATATCACAACTGTGGCATATGTCAATTAACAATAGGGACTGGTAGTTCCTTAGCAATTACAAAGTATCTTGAATATGTTTTAAACAGAATTCATCTCTTGTCTATTTTCTACGATTTTAGACATTTGGGAGGTGGATTATCTCAGCCGTCAGTCTTTACATCCGGGAGAGTGGTGACTCTATACAGATGTGTCTTCTCAATTTCCCAGGTACCTTTTCAGGTCCAGGGATCCTCAGGCAGAGATGGTGGATGCATTAGCAGTGTCTTGGTTTTGCAACCTGACTACATCATCCCGCCTCTGTTTTTTTCTTCCAAAGGTCATTTCCAAGATCATATTGGAACAGTGCCATGTGTTTCTGATAGAATCAACATGGCCTCACAGGTTTGGTATGTGGATCTTGTTCGGATGTCCAGTTGCCATCCTTGGCTGCTTTCTCTTTGGTCAGCCCTCTTGTTTTAGGGTCTATTTTTCCATTAGGTTCTCAGATTTCTAATTTGGGGGTATGGAAATTGTTTAGTGTTTAGTCATAGAACTTTCTCTGACTCAGTTTTTATTGCTATGTTGCAAGCTGATAAGTCTGTTTCAAGGAACATGTATTATTAGGTTATAAATTCTCTTGGCATTCTTTTAGAATTCCTAGGATTTTTCAGTTTCTTCAGGTTGGTTTGGATAAGTTTGTCTTCAATTTTTTGAAGGGACAAAAATCTGATCTTTCTTATTTCCTAGAAAGATTGTTTAAACTTCCTGATATTCACTGTTTTGTTCAGGCTTTTTTATTGTATTAAGCCTGTTAGTTTATTAATTCTCCTTTTTGGAGTCTTAATTTGGTTCAAGGATTTTGTAGGCTCTTTCTTTTGAGCCTATATTTTCTTTAAAGATTATCTTCTTTCTTGGAAAGTATTGTTTCTTTTGGCTATCTCTTCTGCTAGAAGAGATTCTGATTTATCAGCTCTCTTTTGTGTCTCCTTATCTGATTTCTTCATCTAAATAAGTTGTTTTGTGGACTTCTTTTTATCCTAAGGTTGTGCATTTGAACAACATTTGTGGAGAAATTGTTGTTCCTTCCTTGTTTTCTAACCCTAAATAATTATTTGAGAGTTCTTTACATCCTTTGGATGTGGTAAGAGCTTTGTAATTCTTTATCAAGGTTATTAGGATTTCAGAAGACTTCTAGTCTATTTATTGTTTTTCTGGTTTCAGAAAAGGTTAGAAAGCCTCTGCCATTTCTTTGGCATCCTCGTTAAAGATTTTGTTTTTCAAGGCTTATTTGGAGGCTGAGTAGGTTCCACCTCAGAGATTTACAGCTCATTCTGCTAAATTCAATCACCATTTCTTGGGCTTTTACAGAGTGACGCTTAAGATGATTAAATTTGCAAAGCAGTATTTTGTTCTTCTTTGCATACTTTTGTTGTTTTTACCATTTTAATGTATTTTGCTTTTTCTAAAGCAGTCTTTGGTAAAAAAACGTTATTCAGGCACCTGATTCAGTTTGATTCTACTGCTTTTGATTTCAGTTTTTTCAAGAAAAACTTAATTATGGTGTACATTTAATTTCTCAGTGGAAATTGCTGTTATTATTTTATCCCTCCCTCTCTAGTGACTCTTCTGCGGAGTTCTACATCTTAGGTATCTGCTATCCCATACGTCACTAGCTCATGGACTCTTGCCAATTACGTGAAAGAAAACATAATTTATGTAAGAACTTACTTGATAAATTAATTTCTTTCATATTGGCAAGAGTCCATGAGGCCCACCCTTTTTGTGGTGGTTATGTTTTTTTGTATAAAAGCACAATTATATTTCCAGTTCCTCTGTTTGTATGCGTTTTTTACTCCTTTGTGTTATCACCTCACTACTTGGCTATTCGTTTAACTGAATCGTGGGTGTGGTGAGGGGTGTATTTATAGGCATTTGAGGTTTGAGAAACTTTGCCTCCTCCTGGTAGGATTGTATATCCCATACGTCACTAGCTCATGGACTCTTACCAATATGAAATAAATGAATTTATCAGGTAAGTTCTTACATAATCTATGTTTTTATGTTTATTGCGGCTGATTCAGTCACAGTTAAATCTCTTTTTATGTTTATTGGGGCTAATTCAATCACAGTTAAATCTCTTTTTATGTTTATTGGGGCTGATTCAGTCACAGTTAAATCTCTTTTTATGTTTATTGCGGCTGATTCAATCACAGTTAAATCTATTTTTATGTTTATTGCGGCTGATTCAATCACAGTTAAATCTCTTTTTATGTTTATTGCGGCTGATTCAATCACAGTTAAATCTATTTTTATGTTTATTGGGGCTAATTCAATCACAGTTAAATCTCTTTTTATGTTTATTGGGGCTGATTCAATCACAGTTAAATCTATTTTTATGTTTATTGGGGCTAATTCAATCACAGTTAAATCTCTTTTTATGTTTATTGCGGCTGATTCAGTCACAGTTTAAATCTCTTTTTATGTTTATTGCGGCTGATTCAGTCACAGTTAAATCTCTTTTTTATGTTTACTGCGGCTGATTCAATCAGTTAAATCTCTTTTTATGTTTATTGCGGCTGATTCAATCACAGTTAAATCTCTTTTTTATGTTTATTGCGGCTGATTCAGTCACAGTTAAATCTCTTTTTATGTTTATTGCGGCTGATTCAATCACAGTTAAATCTATTTTTATGTTTATTGCGGCTGATTCAATCACAGTTAAATCTCTTTTTATGTTTATTGCGGCTGATTCAATCACAGTTAAATCTATTTTTATGTTTATTGGGGCTAATTCAATCACAGTTAAATCTCTTTTTATGTTTATTGGGGCTGATTCAATCACAGTTAAATCTATTTTTATGTTTATTGGGGCTAATTCAATCACAGTTAAATCTCTTTTTATGTTTATTGCGGCTGATTCAGTCACAGTTAAATCTCTTTTTATGTTTATTGCGGCTGATTCAGTCACAGTTTAAATCTCTTTTTTATGTTTACTGCGGCTGATTCAATCAGTTAAATCTCTTTTTATGTTTATTGCGGCTGATTCAATCACAGTTAAATCTCTTTTTTATGTTTATTGCGGCTGATTCAGTCACAGTTAAATCTCTTTTTATGTTTATTGCGGCTGATTCAATCACAGTTAAATCTATTTTTATGTTTATTGGGGCTAATTCAATCATAGTTAAATCTATTTTTATGTTTATTGGGGCTAATTCAATCACAGTTAAATCTCTTTTTATGTTTATTGCGGCTGATTCAGTCACAGTTAAATCTCTTTTTTATGTTTATTGCGGCTAATTCAGTCACAGTTAAATCTCTTTTTATGTTTATTGCAGCTGATTCAATCAGAGTTAAATATCTTTTTATGTTTATTGCGGCTGATTTAATGACAGTTAAATCTCTTTTTATGTTTATTGCGGCTGATTCAATCACAGTTAAATATCTTTTTATGTTTATTGTGGCTGATTTAATCACAGTTAAATCTCTTTTTATGTTTATTGCGGCTGATTTAATCAGAGTTAAATATCTTTTTATGTTTATTGCGGCTGATTTAATTACAGTTAAATCTCTTTTTATGTTTATTGCGGCTGATTCAATCACAGTTAAATATCTTTTTATGTTTATTGCGGCTGATTCAATCACAGTTAAATCTTTTTTCTCTTGTTAAGTGTATCCAGTCCACGGATCATCCATTACTTGTGGGATATTCTCCTTCCCAACAGGAAGTTGCAAGAGGATCACCCACAGCAGAGCTGCTATATAGCTCCTCCCCTCACTGCCATATCCAGTCATTCTCTTGCAACTCTCAACTAAGATGGAGGTCGTAAGAGGACAGTGGTGTTTTATACTTAGTTTATTTCTTCAATCAAAAGTTTGTTATTTTTAAATGGTACCGGAGTGTACTGTTTATCTCATGCAGTATTTAGAAGAAGAATCTGCCTGCGTTTTCTATGATCTTAGCAGAAGTAACTAAGATCCTTTGCTGTTCTCACATATTCTGAGGAGTGAGGTAACTTCAGAGGGGGAATAGCGTGCAGGTTTTCCTGCAATAAGGTATGTGCAGTTAAAATATTTTTCTAGGGATGGAATTTGCTAGAAAATGCTGCTGATACCGAAGTAATGTAAGTAAAGCCTTAAATGCAGTGATAGCGACTGGTATCAGGCTTATTAATAGAGATACATACTCTTATAAAAGTGTATTTTAAAACGTTTGCTGGCATGTTTAATCGTTTTTTTTACATATGTTTGGTGATAAAACTTATTGGGGCCTAGTTTTTTCCACATGGCTGGCTTGAATTTTGCCTAGAAACAGTTCCCTGAGGCTTCCCACTGTTGTAATATGAGTGGGAGGGGCCTATTTTGGCGTTTTTTTTGCACAGCAAAAATTACAGACACAGACATCCAGCTTCTTCCTGCATGATCCAGGATTTCTCTGAAGGGCTCAAAAGGCTTCAAAAGTCGTATTGAGGGAGGTAAAAAGCCACAGTAGAGCTGTGGCAGTTGTTGTGACTGTTTAAAAAACGTTTTTGTCATTTGTTATTCCGTTTTTGGTATTAAGGGGTTAATCATCTATTTGCAAGTGGGTGCAATGCTCTGCTAACTTATTACATACACTGTAAAAATTTCGTTAGTGTAACTGCATTTTTTCACTGTTATTTCAAAATTTGGGAAAATTTGTGTTTCTTAAAGGCGCAGTAACGTTTTTTATATTGCTTGTAAACTTGTTTTAAAGTGTTTTCCAAGCTTGCTAGTCTCATTGCTAGTCTGTTTAAACATGTCTGACACAGAGGAACCTACTTGTTCATTATGTTTGAAAGCCATGGTGGAGCCCCATAGGAGAATGTGTACTAAATGTATTGATTTCACCTTAAACAGTAAAGATCAGTCTTTATCTATAAAAGAATTATCACCAGAGGGTTCTGTCGAGGGGGAAGTTATGCCCGACTAACTCTCCCCACGTGTCAGACCCTTCGCCTCCCGCTCAGGGGAAGCACGCTAATATGGCGCCAATTACATCAGGGACGCCCATAGCGATTACCTTGCAGGACATGGCTGCAATCATGAATAATACCCTGTCAGAGGTATTATCTAGATTGCCTGAATTAAGAGGCAAGCGTGATAGCTCTGGGGTTAGGAGAGATACAGAGCGTGCAAATGCTGTTAGAGCCATGTCTGATACTGCGTCACAGTATGCAGAACATGAGGACGGAGAGCTTCAGTCTGTGGGTGACATCTCTGACTCGGGGAAACCTGATTCAGAGATTTCTCCCGTGTATTGCTTGGGGAGGTATTAGCTGCTCTGAATGACTGTAACACAGTTGCAATTCCAGAGAAATTGTGTAGGCTGGATAGATACTATGCGGTGCCGGTGTGACGTTTTTCCTATACCTAAAAGGCTTACAGAAATTATTAGCAAGGAGTGGGATAGACCCGGTGTGCCCTTTTCCCCACCTCCTATATTTAGAAAAATGTTTCCAATAGACGCCACTACACGGGACTTATGGCAGACGGTCCCTAAGGTGGAGGGAGCAGTTTCTACTTTAGCAAAGCGTACCACTATCCCGGTTGAGGACAGTTGTGCTTTTTAAGATCCAATGGATAAAAAATTGGAGGGTTACCTTAAGAAAATGTTTATTCAACAAGGTTTTATTTTACAGCCCCTTGCATGCATTGCGCCTGTCACTGCTGCGGCGGCATTCTGGCTTGAGACCCTGGAAGAGGCCATCCAGACAGCCCCATTGAATGAAATTATTGACAAGCTTAGAACGCTTAAGCTAGCTAACTCATTTGTTTCTGATGCCATTATTCATTTGACTAAACTAACGGCTAAGAATTCCGGATTCGCCATCCAGGCGCGTAGGGCGCTATGGCTTAAATCCTGGTCAGCTGACGTGACTTCAAGTCTAAATTACTCAACATTCCTTTCAAGGGGCAGACCTTATTCGGGCCTGGCTTGAAGGAAATTATTGCTGACATTACTGGAGGCAAGGCTCATACCCTTCCTCAGGACAGTGCCAAATCAAAGACCAAACAGTCTAATTTTCGTGCCTTTCGAAATTTCAAGGCAGGAGCAGCATCAACTTCCTCCGCTTCAAAACAAGAGGGAACTGTTGCTCATTCCAGACAGGCCTGGAAACCTAACCAGTCCTGGAACAAGGGCAAGCAGGCCAGGAAGCCTGCTGCTGCCCCCAAGACAGCATGAAGGAACGGCCCCCTATCCGGAAACGGATCTAGTTGGGGGCAGAATTTCTCTCTTCGCCCAGGCGTGGGCAAGAGATGTTCAGGATCCCTGGGCGTTGGAGATCATATCTCAGGGATATCTTCTGGACTTCAAAGCTTCTCCACAAGGGAGATTTCATCTTTCAAGGTTATCATCAAACCAGATAAAGAAAGAGGCATTCCTAAGCTGTGTGCAAGACCTCCTAGTAATGGGAGTGATCCATCCAGTTCCGCGGACGGAACAAGGACAGGGATTTTATTCAAATCTGTTTGTGGTTCCCAAGAAAGAGGGAACCTTCAGACCAATCTTGGATCTAAAGATCTTAAACAAATTCCTCAGAGTTTCATCATTCAAATGGAAACTATTAGGACCATCCTACCCATGATCCAAGAGGGTCAGTACATGACCACAGTGGACTTAAAGGATGCCTACCTTCACATGCCGATTCACAAATATCATCATCGGTTCCTAAGGTTTGCCTTTCTAGACAGGCATTACCAATTTGTAGCTCTTCCCTTAGGGTTGGCCACTGCCCCGAGAATTTTTACAAAGGTTCTGGGCTCACTTCTGGCGGTTCTAAGACCGCGAGGCATAGCGGTGGCTCAGTATCTAGACGACATCCTGATACAGACGTCAAGCTTTCAAATTGCCAAATCTCATACAGAGATAGTTCTGGCATTTCTGAGGTCGCATGGGTGGAAAGTGAACGTGGAAAAGAGTTCTCTATCACCACTCACAAGAGTCTCCTTCCTAGGGACTCATAGATTCTGTAGAGATGAAAATTTACCTGACGGAGTCCAGGTTATCAAAACTTCTAAATGCTTGGCGTGTCCTTCATTCCATTCCACGCCCGTCAGTGGCTCAGTGCATGGAAGTAATCGGCTTAATGGTAGCGGCAATGGACATAGTGCCATTTGCGTGCCTGCATCTCAGACCACTGCAATTATGCATGCTAAGTCAGTGTAATGGGGATTACTCAGATTTGTCCCCTCTACTAAATCTGGATCAAGAGACCAGAGATTCTCTTCTCTGGTGGCTTTCTCGGGTCCATCTGTCCAAGGGTATGACCTTTGGCAGGCCAGATTGGACGATTGTAACAACAGATGCCAGCCTTCTAGGTTGGGGCGCAGTCTGGAACTCCCTGAAGGCTTAGGGATCGTGGACTCAGGAGGAGAAACTCCTCCCAATAAATATTCTGGAGTTAAGAGCAATATTCAATGCTCTTCTAGCTTGGCCTCAGTTAGCAACACTGAGGTTCATCAGATTTCAGTCGGACAACATCACGACTGTGGCTTACATCAACCATCAAGGGGCAACCAGGAGTTCCCTAGCGATGTTAGAAGTCTCCAAGATAATTCGCTGGGCAGAGTCTCACTCTTGCCACCTGTCAGCGATCCACATCCCAGGCATAGAGAACTGGGAGGCGGATTTTCTAAGTCGTCAGACTTTTCATCCGGGGAGTGGGAACTCCATCCGGAGGTGTTTGCTCAACTGGTCCATTGTTGGGGCAAACCAGAACTGGATCTCATGGCGTCTCGCCAGAACGCCAAGCTTCCTTGTTACGGATCCAGGTCCAGGGACCCAGGAGCAACGCTGATAGATGCTCTAGCAGCTCCTTGGTTCTTCAACCTGGCCTATGTGTTTCCACCGTTTCCTCTGCTCCCTCGACTGATTGCCAAAATCAAACAGGGGAGAGCATCGGTGATTCTAATAGCGCCTGCGTGGCCACGCAGGACCTGGTATGCAGACCTAGTGGACATGTCATCCCTTCCACCATGGACTCTGCCTCTGAGGCAGAACCTTCTAATACAAGGTCCTTTCAATCATCCAAATCTACTTTCTCTGAGACTGACTGCATGGAGATTGAATGCTTGATTCTATCAAGGCGTGGCTTCTCCGAGTCAGTCATTGATACCTTAATACAGGCTCGGAAGCCTGTCACCAGGAAAAATCTACCATAAGATATGGCGTAAATATCTTTATTGGTGTGAATCCAAGAGTTACTCATGGAGTAAGGTTAGGATTCCTAGGATATTGTCCTTTCTCCAAGAGGGTTTGGACAAAGGCTTATCAGCTAGTTCTTTAAAAGGACAGATCTCTGCTCTGTCTATTCTTTTGCACAAGCGTCTGGCAGAAGTTCCAGACGTCCAGGCATTTTGTCAGGCTTTGGTTAGGATTAAGCCTGTGTTTAAAACTGTTGCTCCCCCGTGGAGCTTAAACTTGGTTCTTAAAGTTCTTCAGGGAGTTCCGTTTGAACCCCTTCATTCCATTGATATTAAACTTTTATCTTGGAAAGTTCTGTTTTTGATGGCTATTTCCTCGGCTCGAAGAGTCTCTGAGTTATCTGCCTTACATTGTGATTCTACTTATCTGATTTTTCATTCAGACAAGGTAGTTCTGCGTACCAAACCTGGGTTTTTACCTAAGGTGGTTTCTAACAGGAATATCAATCAAGAGATTGTTGTTCCATCATTGTGTCCTAATCCTTCTTCAAGAAGGAACGTCTTTTGCATAATCTGGACGTAGTCCGTGCCTTGAAGTTTTACTTACAGGCTACTAAAGATTTTCGTCAAACATCTGCCCTGTTTGTCGTTTACTCTGGACAGAGGAGAGGTCAAAAAGCTTCGGCAACCTCTCTCTCCTTTTGGCTTCGGAGCATAATACGCTTAGCCTATGAGACTGCTGGACAGCAGCCCCCTGAAAGGATTACAGCTCATTCTACTAGAGCTGTGGCTTCCACCTGGGCCTTTAAAAATGAGGCCTCTGTTGAACAGATTTGCAAGGCTGCGTCTTGGTCTTCGCTTCACACCTTTTCAAAATTTTACAAATTTGACACTTTTGCTTCTTCGGAGGCTGTTTTTTGGGAGAAAGGTTCTTCAGGCAGTGGTTCCTTCCGTTTAAGTTCCTGCCTTGTACCTCCCATCATCCTTGTACTTTAGCTTTGGTATTGGTATCCCACAAGTAATGGATGATCCGTGGACTGGATACACTTAACAAGAGAAAACATAATTTATGCTTACCTGATAAATTTATTTCTCTTGTAGTGTATCCAGTCCACGGCCCGCCCTGTCCTTTTAAGGCAGGTCTAATTTTTAATTAAACTACAGTCACCACTGCACCCTATGGTTTCTCCTTTCTCGTCTTGTTTCGGTCGAATGACTGGATATGGCAGTGAGGGGAGGAGCTATATAGCAGCTCTGCTGTGGGTGATCCTCTTGCAACTTCCTGTTGGGAAGGAGAATATCCCACAAGTAATGGATGATCCGTGGACTGGATACACTACAAGAGAAATAAATTTATCAGGTAAGCATAAATTATGTTTTTATGTTTATTGCGCCTGATTCAGTCACAGTTAAATCTCTTTTTATGTTTATTGCGGCTGATTCAATCACAGTTAAATCTCATTTTATGTTTATTGCGGCTAATTCAGTCACAGTTAAATCTCTTTATGTTTATTGCGGCTGATTCAATCACAGTTAAATATCTTTTTATGTTTATTGCAGCTGATTCAATCACAGTTAAATCTCTTTTTATGTTTATTGCGGCTGATTCAGTCACAGTTAAATCTCTTTTTATGTTTATTGTGGCTGATTCAATCACAGTTAAATATCTTTTTATGTTTATTGCGGCTGATTCAATCACAGTTAAATATTTTTTTATTTTTACTGCGGCTGATTCAATCAGTTAAAAACTAAATATATGGTTATCTGATAAAAAAAATTATTTCTTTCCGGATATGGTGAGTCCACGGCTTGAGTATTTACTGTTGGGAATATCACTCCTGGCCAGCAGGAGGATGCAAAGAGAAGCACAGTTAATCTGCTAAGTATCATTCCCTTACCCACAACCCCCAGTTATTCGACCGAAGGGAAATAGAAAAAAAGGAGTAACACAAGGTGTAGAGGTAAGCATACATTTTGTTTTTCTTTCCTAAGATATGGTGAGTCCACCGCTTGAGTAATTATTGTTGGGGACCAATACCCAAGCTAGAGGACACAGATAAATAGGGAGGGACAAGCCAGGCAGTCCTAAACAGAAGGCACAACTGCTTGAAGAACCTTTCTCCCAAAAGAAGCTTCAGCTGAGGCAAAAGTATCACATTTGGAAAATTTGGAAAAAGTATGTAGAGAAGACCAAGTTGCAGCCTTGCAAATTTGTTCCACAGAAGCTTCATTTTTGAAATCCCAAGAAGAGGAAACAGCTCTTGTGGAATGAGCCATAATTCTCTCAGGAGGCTGCTGTCCAGCAGTCTTATAAGCCAAATGAATTATACTTTGTAACAAAAAAAAAGTAGTAGCAGTAGCTTTCTGACCTTTACGTTTTCCAGAGAAACAGACAAAGAGGGCAGAGAACTGGCGAAAATCCTTAGTCACCTGTAAGTAGAATTTAATAGTGCGTGCAACATCCAAATTGTGTAACAGACGTTCTTTGCAAGAAGAAGTGTTAGGACACAGAGATGGAAAAACAATATCCTGATTGATATTTTTTTTAGAAACAACCTTAGGATGAAGAATCGCCTTATAGGCATGAAAAATAAGATAAGGGGAATCACACTGCAGAGCTGAGAGTTCCGAGACTCTTCGAGCAGAAGAAATAGCAACAAGAAACAAAACCTTCCAAGATAACAACTTATTGTCTATGGAACGCAACGGCTCAAACTGAGTCAGCTGTAAAACTTTAAGAACAAGGTTAAGGCTTCAAGGAGGAGCAACAGACTTAAAGACCAGCCTGATTTTGACCAAGGCCTGACAAAAAGATTGCACATCTGGTACATCCGCCAAAAGTTTATGTAGTTAAACTGCTAAAGCAGAATCTCACCCTTCAGGGTACTGACTGACAATCCCTTCTCCAAGCCTTCCTGAAGAAAAGATAACATTCTAGGAATTCTAATTCTACTCCAAGAGTAGCCCTTGGATTCACACCAATAAATATATTTACACAATATCTTATGGTAAATCTTTCTAGTAACAGGCTTGTGAGCCTGAATCATGGTCTCAATGACCCACTCAGAAAAAACATGCTTAGATATAATTAAGTGTTCAATCTCCAAGCAGTCAGCTTTAGAGAAACGAGATTTGGACGAAGGAAGGGACCCTGAATCAGGAGGTCCTTTCTTAGAGGTAGTCTCCAAGGTGGGAGAGATGACATCTCCATTAGGTCTACAAACCAGATCCTGCAAGGCCACGCAGGGTCTATTAGAATCACTGACACCCTCTCCTGTTTGATATGAGCAATGACTCGTGGAAGGAGAGCAAATGGAGGAAACAGGTATGCCAACCTGAAAACCCAAGGAACCGCAAGAGCATCTATCAGAATGGCCTGCGAATCTTTTGACCATGAACCGTACCTTGGAAGCTTTGCGTTCTGATGGGACACCATCAGATATAACTCTGGCACCCCCATTTGAGGACTAAGCTGGAAAACACCTCGGGATGGAGTTCTCACTCCCCGGGAGGAAAAGTCTGTCTGCTCAGAAAATCCGCTTCCCAGTTGTCTACTTCTGGAATGTGGATGGTGGATAGACAGCAACTGTGAGTCTCTGCACACTGAAGAATCTGAGTAACCTCCTTCATGGCTAAGGAACTCTAAATTGCTCCCTGGTGATTGATGTAAGCCACAGAGGTTATGTTGTCTGACTGGAACCTGATAAACTGGACTGAGGATAACTGAGGCCAAGCCAAAAGAGCATTGTAAATAGCCCTCAACTGCAAGATGTTGATGGGGAGAGTAGACTCCAAAGGCCCTGAGCTTTTAACAAGTTCCAGGACTGCTTCCCCAGCCCAGCAGGCTTGCGTCTGTGGTCACGATCCCCCAGGAAGGTCTCCGAAAGCACGTGCCCTGAGACAGATATTTACTGGGAAATCCACTATGGGAGACAGTCCCTTGATGACTGATCTAACTCTATTCTCTTAAATAGATCCGCATAGTCACCATTCCATTGTCTGAGCATGCACAACTGTAGAGCTCTCAAATGGAATCGAGCAAAAGGAATGATGTCCATTGAAGTCACCATCAGACCGATTACCTCCATACATTGAGCAGTAACCTGAAGAGAGAGGCAAGAGAAAATGATTTTGTTTTTCCTGACCTCTGTCAGAAAAATCTTCATCTATAGAGAATATATTATGGTCCCTAAGAACACTACTTTTGTAGCAGGGGAAAGGGAGCTTTTATCCAGATTCACATTCCATCCGTGGGAATGAAGAAAAGACAAAAATATCTCTGTGTGAGATTTTGCTTGTTGAAAAGATGGTGCCTGAACCAATATGTCAACCAGGTAGGGTGCCACAGCAATTCCATTAGAATGGATCACTTCCAAAAGAGCCCCCAGAACCTTTAAAAAAATTCTGGGAGCCGTGGCTAGACCAAATGGAAGGGCCACAAACTGGAAATGTTTGTCCAGAAAGGCAAATCTTAGGAATCTGTGATGGTCCCTGTGAATAGGAACATGAAGATACGCATTCTTTAGGACTATGGCTGTCATGAACTGATTCTCTTGTACTAAAGCAAGAATGGAGCGTATAGTCTCCATCTTGAAGATTGGAACTTTCAGAAACTTGTTTAGACACTTCAAGTCTAGAATGGGACGGAAAGTTTCCTCTTTTTTTGGGAACCACAAATAGGTTGGAGTAGAACCCAAGACCCTATTCCTGCACTGGAACTGGAACTATCACTCCCAGGGAGGAAAGATGTTGTATACATTTCAAGAACGCCTCTTTCTTTATCTGGTCTGCAGATAATCTTGAGAGATGAAATCTGCCTCTGGGAGGAAAAGTCTTGAATTCCAGTTAGTAACCCTGGGATACTATGTCCACAGTCCAGGGATCTGGGACATCTCATATCCAGGCTTGAGAGAACTGAAAAAGTTTGCCCCCCACCTGATCCGGTCCCGGATCTGGAGCAACCCCTTCATGCTGATTTGGAATCAGCTGTGGGTTTCTTTGATTGTTTCCCATTGTTCCAAGACTGATTGGGTTTCCAAGCAGACTTGGATTGTTCCTGCTTGGAAGAAGAGAAAGGCTTTCCTCTGAAGTTATGAAAGGAACAAAAATTACTCTGACGTCCTTTAGGCCTATTCTTCTTGTTTTGAGGTATAAAAGATCATTTTCCACCTGTAATATCAGAGATAATTTCTGCCAAACCGGGTCCAAACAAAGTTTTGCCCTTGTAAGGAATTGCCAGAAGCTCCTAGCCTAACAACCTGTAAAATGTCATCTGCAATAAAGGAATTGGCCAATTTAAGAGCTTTAATCTTATCTTGAATTTCATCCAAGGAAGTCTCTACTTGAAGAGAATCAGACAAGGCGTCAAACCACTAAGATGCAGCACTAGTCACAGTGGCAATACACACCACAGGTTGCCATTGGAGACCTTGATGAACATAAAACTTTTTCAAATAAGCCTCCTGCTTCTTGTCCATCGGATCCTTAAAAGAGCAGCTATCCTCAATAGGAATAGTGGTTCTCTTAGCCAGAGTGGAAATGGCCCCTTCAACTTTGGGTATAGTATACCAAGGATCTTTAATGGAGTCCTCAACAGGAAACATTTTCTTAAAAAATGGAGACGGGGAAAAAGACACCCCTGGATTCTCCCATTCCTGTAAGATAATCTCCCTAGCATGGTCCGGCACAGGAAAAACCTCCGAAGTGGAAAGTTCATAAAAAAACTATTGTTTACTAGATTTCTTAGGAGTGACAACGACAGGAGTATCGGAGTCATCTAAAGTAGCTAAAACCTCCTTTAACAATACACAAAGGTGTTCAAGCTTAAATCTGAAGGATACCACCTCAGTCGCAGAAGAAGGAATTATACTGTTCGAATCTGAGATTTCACCCTCAAAAATTTGCAATGTATCTTCCTCATCAGACTTATGAGAAAGGACAACTTGGGAAGCAGAACTGAGGACAGGCACCTTACTTTCTGAATGTCTATATTAGCATCATCCTGAGAGACATTATGCTCAAAAATGTTACCTTTATTTTGCAAGGTTTTCTTGACACATGAAGAACAAAATTGCATAGAAGCTGCAATTTGTGCATTTAGACATAATAAGCATGAATTCATTAGAGCAGGCTCTTGCTCCATATCAGACATGTTGTGAAACAGTAAATAAACTTGTACAGATAAGTTTCAAAGATTTTAATATTCAATTAAAATAAGCCAAGGAAAAAATACACTTTAAATTTTATCCCAAAGTAGGATCGATTCCCAGCTAAAATTATATGAAAAAACATTTAATAAACATCAAATAAACTTCTAAAATACCCCTCAGGCTACCCCACATATCAATTACTGAGGTGCCTTACCGCTACCAATTAAGACCAGATCACCCAGAAATGGAGAGAAAAAAAACAACTCTTTCTTCAGAAACGTTATGAAGTAAAGCCGGTCATGTGACCGCAACTGCCGTGCTCAAATTACTGCTACGACACAGAGAGGCACTAAAATAGCTTCCTGGTACACTGAGAATCAGAAATAACTTTTTTCAAACCTGACAGTTTAAAATGTTGCATCGTTTTATTTTAAAGCAATGGGGAAATGAATAAGCTGCTGAAATAGAAAATTCAGCCTTACTTTCAGTTTAAACTTGTATTATTTTATCAAGTAACTATGTGTCGGAAAATAAAGCCTAATAAAAACATTTTACCCTTTCTTTTTAAAAGAGTTTTAATGTTAGTCTCACACATGCTACAGTGCCTGCTTCATGCCCCAGTGTAACCCATACAACATGATTAAATATGTCCCAATAAAAAAGCAGTCTTTTAATTTGTTAAGTGCATGGTCTCCCCAACTGGTAGAAAAAGCACTTGCTCCGCTGTCCGGCATGTAGACAGTTACAAGGTATGAGAAGACACAGTTCCTCACAGAGACCTTTGAAAAATAAAGAACAGAGTAGCCAACTCTGGCTTTCTAAACTATGGCAGGAATGGTTAGGAAAACTCAGTAAGTACCTCTTTACAAGTTCCTAACTGCTTTAAAGCCACCACTACCCGACTGCAAGGAATGACGTGGAATACGGCTATACCCCAAAACTTGCTTGTAGATGAAATAAAAAATGTTCTTCAGATACCAAAATTTCACCTCCTCCATGGACCGAAGGCAAAGAGAATGACTGGGGGTTGTGGGTAAGGGAGTGATGCTTAGCAGTTTAACTGTGGTGCTCTTTGCCTCCTCCTGCTGGCGGGGAGTGATATTCCCAACAGTAATTACTCAAGCCGTGGACTCACCATATCTTAGGAAAGAAATATATTTTTATGTTTTTTGCGGCTGATTCAATCACAGTTAAATATCTTTTTTATGTTTATTGTGGGTGATTCAATCAAAGTTAAAGGGCCATAATACCCAAATGTTTAAACACTTGAAGTGATGCAGCATAGCTGTAAAAAGCTGACTAGAAAATATCACCTGAACATCTCTTTGTAAAAAAGAAAGATATTTTACCTCAAAAGCAGCATATTAGTATGTCTGTCCCGGGACAGCTGAAAGGGATGAGCCTCGTGCACTCTCATGTTATTTCCCTATTCAGTTTAAAGGAAATTTACTATGATATCTCATGAGAGTTAAGTCAAATCTCATGAGATCACAGTAAAAGAGTTCATGACCTCCGCACTGTTGATGATGATTGGCTGCTGTTCATTTCTTCTTCTTTTTTTTCTTTTTTTTTTTTTGCCTGCAACTGAGTATAACTTTTTACACAGAACTTACTCTGCTGAGCTGAGGAAATTGTGAGGTAAAATATCTTCCTTTTTTACATAGAGATGCTCAGGTGATATTTTCCTGTCAGCTTTTTACAGTTATACTGCATCAGTTTCAAGTGATTTAGCTTATGAGTATTATGTCCCTTTAAATCTCTTTTTATGTTTATTGCAGCTGCTTCAATCACAGTTAAATCTCTTTTTTATGTTTATTGCAGCTGATTCAATCACAGTTCAATCTCTTTTTATGTTTATTGCAGCTGAATCAATCACAGTTAAATCTCTTTTTTATGTTTATTGCAGCTGATTCAATCACAGTTCAATCTCTTTTTATGTTTATTGCAGCTGAATCAATCACAGTTAAATCTCTTTTTATGTTTATTGCAGCTGAATCAATCACAGTTAAATCTCTTTTTATGTTTATTGCGGCTGATTCAATCACAGTTAAATCTCTTTTTTTATGTTTATTGCGGCTGATTTAGTCACAGTTAAATATCTTTTTTATGTTTATTGCGGCTCATTTAATCACAGTTAAATCTCTTTTATGTTTATTGCGGCTGATTCAGTCACAGTTAAATCTCTTTTTATGTTTATTGCGGCTGATTCAATCACAGTTAAATCTCTTATGTTTATTGCGGCTGATTCAATCACAGTTAAATCTCTTTTTTATGTTTATTGCGGCTGATTCAATGACAGTTAAATCTCTTTTTATGTTTATTGCGGCTGATTCAATCACAGTTAAATTTATTTTTATGTTTATTGCGGCTGATTCAGTCACAGTTAAATCTCTTTTTATGTTTATTGCGGCTGATTCAATCACAGTTAAATCTCTTATGTTTATTGCGGCTGATTCAATCACAGTTAAATCGCTTTTTTATGTTTATTGCGGCTGATTCAATCACAGTTAAATCTCTTTTTATGTTTATTGCGGCTGATTCAATCACAGTTAAATTTATTTTTATGTTTATAGCGGCTGATTCAATCACAGTTAAATCTCTTTTTATGTTTATTGCGGCTGATTCAATCACAGTTAAATCTCTTTATGTTTATTGCGGCTGATTCAGTCACAGTTAAATCTCATTTTATGTTTATTGCGGCTGATTCAATCACAGTTAAATCTCTTTTTATGTTTATTGCAGCTGATTCAGTCACAGTTAAATCTCTTTTTATGTTTATTGCGGCTCATTTAATCACAGTTAAATCTCTTTTTATGTTTATTGCGGCTGATTCAATCACAGTTAAATCTCTTTTTATGTTTATTGCGGCTCATTCAATCACAGTTAAATCTCTTTTTATGTTTATTGCGGCTGATTCAGTCACAGTTAAATCTCTTTTTATGTTTATTGCGACTGATTCAGTCACAGTTAAATCTCTTTTTATGTTTATTGCGACTGATTCAGTCACAGTTAAATCTCTTTTTATGTTTATTGCGGCTGATTCAGTCACAGTTAAATCTCTTTTTATGTTTATTGCGGCTAATTCAGTCACAGTTAAATCTCTTTTTATGTTTATTAGGGCTGATTCAGTCACAGTTTAAATCTCTTTTTATGTTTATTAGGGCTGATTCAGTCACAGTTAAATCTCTTTTTATGTTTATTGGGGCTGATTCAGTCACAGTTAAATCTCTTTTTATGTTTATTGGGGCTGATTCAGTCACAGTTAAATCTCTTATGTTTATTGGGGCTGATTCAGTCACAGTTAAATCTCTTTTTATGTTTATTGGGGCTGATTCAGTCACAGTTAAATCTCTTTTTATGTTTATTGCGGCTGATTCAATCACAGTTAAATCTCTTTTTATGTTTATTGGGGCTGATTCAGTCACAGTTAAATCTCTTTTTATGTTTATTGCGGCTGATTCAATCACAGTTAAATCTCTTTTTATGTTTATTGCGGCTGATTCAGTCACAGTTAAATCTCTTTTTATGTTTATTGGGGCTGATTCAGTCACAGTTAAATCTCTTTTTATGTTTATTGGGGCTGATTCAGTCACAGTTAAATCTCTTTTTATGTTTATTGGGGCTGATTCAGTCAGAGTTAAATCTCTTTTTATGTTTATTGCGGCTGATTCAATCACAGTTAAATCTCTTTTTATGTTTATTGCGGCTGATTCAGTCACAGTTAAATCTCTTTTTTATGTTTATTGCGGCTGATTCAGTCACAGTTAAATCTCTTTTTTATGTTTATTGCGGCTGATTCAGTCACAGTTAAATCTCTTTTTATGTTTATTGCGGCTGATTCAGTCACAGTTAAATCTCTTTTTTATGTTTATTGCGGCTGATTCAGTCACAGTTAAATCTCTTTTTATGTTTATTGCGGCTGATTCAGTCACAGTTAAATCTCTTTTTTATGTTTATTGCGGGCTGATTCAGTCACAGTTAAATCTCTTTTTATGTTTATTGCGGCTGATTCAGTCACAGTTAAATCTCTTTTTTATGTTTATTGCGGCTGATTCAGTCACAGTTAAATCTCTTTTTTATGTTTATTGCGGCTGATTCAGTCACAGTTAAATCTCTTTTTATGTTTATTGCGGCTGATTCAATCACAGTTAAATCTCTTTATGTTTATTGCGGCTGATTCAGTCACAGTTAAATCTCATTTTATGTTTATTGCGGCTGATTCAATCACAGTTAAATCTCTTTTTTATTTTTATTGCAGCTGATTCAGTCACAGTTAAATATCTTTTTTATGTTTATTGCGGCTCATTTAATCACAGTTAAATCTCTTTTTATGTTTATTGCGGCTGATTCAATCACAGTTAAATCTCTTTTTATGTTTATTGCGGCTCATTCAATCACAGTTAAATCTCTTTTTATGTTTATTGCGGCTGATTCAGTCACAGTTAAATCTCTTTTTATGTTTATTGCGACTGATTCAGTCACAGTTAAATCTCTTTTTATGTTTATTGCGACTGATTCAGTCACAGTTAAATCTCTTTTTATGTTTATTGCGGCTGATTCAGTCACAGTTAAATCTCTTTTTATGTTTATTGCGGCTAATTCAGTCACAGTTAAATCTCTTTTTATGTTTATTAGGGCTGATTCAGTCACAGTTAAATCTCTTTTTATGTTTATTAGGGCTGATTCAGTCACAGTTAAATCTCTTTTTATGTTTATTGGGGCTGATTCAGTCACAGTTAAATCTCTTTTTATGTTTATTGGGGCTGATTCAGTCACAGTTAAATCTCTTATGTTTATTGGGGCTGATTCAGTCACAGTTAAATCTCTTTTTATGTTTATTGGGGCTGATTCAGTCACAGTTAAATCTCTTTTTATGTTTATTGCGGCTGATTCAATCACAGTTAAATCTCTTTTTATGTTTATTAGGGCTGATTCAGTCACAGTTAAATCTCTTTTTATGTTTATTGGGGCTGATTCAGTCACAGTTAAATCTCTTTTTATGTTTATTGGGGCTGATTCAATCACAGTTAAATCTCTTTTTATGTTTATTGGGGCTGATTCAGTCACAGTTAAATCTCTTTTTATGTTTATTGGGGCTGATTCAGTCACAGTTAAATCTCTTTTTATGTTTATTGCGGCTGATTCAATCACAGTTAAATCTCTTTTTATGTTTATTGCGGCTGATTCAGTCACAGTTAAATCTCTTTTTTATGTTTATTGCGGCTGATTCAGTCACAGTTAAATCTCTTTTTTATGTTTATTGCGGCTGATTCAGTCACAGTTAAATCTCTTTTTTATGTTTATTGCGGCTGATTCAGTCACAGTTAAATCTCTTTTTTATGTTTATTGCGGCTGATTCAGTCACAGTTAAATCTCTTTTTATGTTTATTGCGGCTGATTCAGTCACAGTTAAATCTCTTTTTTATGTTTATTGCGGCTGATTCAGTCACAGTTAAATCACTTTTTATGTTTATTGCGGCTGATTCAGTCACAGTTAAATCTCTTTTTATGTTTATTGGGGCTGATTCAGTCACAGTTAAATCTCTTTTTATGTTTATTGGGGCTGATTCAGTCACAGTTAAATCTCTTTTTTATGTTTATTGCGGCTGATTCAGTCACAGTTAAATCACTTTTTATGTTTATTGCGGCTGATTCAGTCACAGTTAAATATGTCAAACACTAAATCATTTATATTGCTATAAAACAGTTGCTTAGCAACATCGTCTGTGATGCTTATTTTATTCCATTTGCTGAGCTGTAATATATTGGGGGGGTTACACTTCACATGATGATGACTGTGGATAATTTCTGCCTGTTTTTTGGCATTTTAGGGGCCCTAAGTTTCAGCTCCTGGCACATAGACAGCTGACACTGGATCAGGTGCAAGACGGGTTCAGAACCCACGATCTCACTATTAGCAGCACAGGTAAGTGACCAAATCTAGGTATGTGGGGAATTTGTGTGTAAAGATCGGGTGAGATATTTATGTAGCTATAGGTGCACGGGGATAGGTTTGTGCATACAGTGATAGACATATATATATATATATATATATATACATATATATACAGATGGGCAGGTATATACAGACATCCCAACCTGCAAAAACTAATTTCAGGGAGGTGGCTTCTCCCGCTACTGCGCCGCCAGCCCCCCTCCCAGTTATATATTGGACACTTTGAAACCCTAAATAAGATAGAGACTTATCATTAAAGTAGCTTCCCACTAAAGGCACATAAAAAAGTAGCTTTATTGCACAACCACATACAACAAACCTATTTTCCAGTGATTGTACGCTTATTGAATGTTTAAAAACTTTTAGAATACAAAGTTTAATTAGGTGCAGTAAATAAGGTAGTGTTTGTGTTTTTATTTTATTAGAATAAGTGGCGGCTTTTTGGTTACTGATGCATGCTTTGAGGGTTCTATAACGTCCCAGCAACTAAAGGCATTACTTAAAGAAACACTTTTCCAGATTTCGGCCACATTGGATCATGGTACTTGGAGTTTCAGGGAGATTGCATTCCATTTGCTGGCATCAGGGAGCCGCTATTACAATCAGGGAGACTCCCTGAACTTCAGGGAGAGTTGAGATGTTTGTCTGTGTGTATATATATATATATATACATATACAGATCGGCAGGTATATACACGGATAAGTATGTATGTCTATGTGTTGTTAATAAAAAAAATTGAACTACAGAAAAAAATAAACAAATTATCAAAAATAAAAAAATGAAACCTAATCCCTATGAAAATTAAAAAGCTGCCCCCAAAATAAAAACACCCCCTAATCTAATGCTAAACTACCAATAGCCCTTTAAATGGCTTTTTGTAGGGCATTGCCCTAAGTTAAACAGCTCTTTTGCAGTTACCAAAAATTCTAAGTTCCCCCTAACTGTAAAACCCACAAACCCACCAAACCCCCCACAATAAATAAACCTAACACTAAAACACCTAAAGTATCCATTGCCCTGAAAAGGGCATTTGTATATTCATTGTCCTTAAAAGGGCATTCAGCTCTTTTGCTGCCCATCCCTAATCTAAAAAAAAAAAATTAACCCCCCCTAAATCTAACCTTAAAAAATTACAAAATTAAACGTAAATTTAAATTAAGCTAAAGTCACAAAAAATAAAAAAAGCTAAGATTACAAAAAATAAAAAAGTCTAGCATTGCAGAACATAAAAAAACAAATTACCAAAGTTTAAAAAACTAAACCTAATCCCTATCGGCTAGATTACGAGTTTTGTGTTACGAGTGAAAAAGCTTCATAACAATGCTTTTTCACTACCGCTGGTATTACGAGTCTTGCAGTTACAGCTGTACCGCACACCTTTTTGGCCGTAACGCAATGTAACTACCGCAGCTTTCAAAAATTCATTTTTCAATGGGACTTCCATAGCGCCTGTATTACGAGTTTGCCTGTCTGGCCAAAAAGTGAGCGGTACAGCCAATACCGTTAAGATCCGTACCGTAAACTGAAAGTCAGTAATTATGGGTTTTACACTACAACGCTGTAGCATAAAACTCATAACTAAAGTGCTAAATAGTACACTAACACCCATAAACTACCTATTAACCCCTAAACCGAGGCCCTCCCGCATCGCAAACACTAAAATACAATTATTAACCCCTAATCTGCCGCTTCGGACATCGGCGCCACTATATAAACATATTAACCCCTAACCGCCGTACTCCTGCATCACAAACACTAGTTAAATATTATTAACCCCCTAATCTGCTGTCCCTTACATCGCCACAACCTACATTACTGTTATTAACCCCTAATCTGCTGCCCCCAAAATCGCCGCCACTATACTAAAGTTATTAACCCCTAAACCTAACCCTAAATTTAACCCTAACCCTAACACCCACTAACTTTAACATAATTTAAATTATTCCAAATAAAAATTAAAATTAATACCTAAATTATTCCTATTTAAAAATAAATACATACTTACCTGTAAAATAAAACCTAAGCTAGCTACAATATAACTAATAGTTATATTGTATCTAGCTTAAGTTTCTATTTTTATTTCACAGGTAAGTTTGTATTTATTTTAACTATGTAGACTAGTTAATAAATAGTTATTAACTATTTACTAAAATACCTAGTTAAAATAAATACAAATTTACACCTAACATTACACTACAATTAAATAAATTACATTAATTAAATACAATTAACTAAATTACAAAAAAAACCAACACTAAATTACACAAAATAAAAAATAAATTATCAACTATTTAAACTAATTACACCTAATCTAATAGCCCTATCAAAATAACCCCCCCCCCCATAAAAAAAACTATTGCCCCAAAGATATCAGCTCTTTTTCCTATTAAAAAAAATACAAACAACCCCCCCAACAGTAAAACCCACCAACAAAACAACCAAACCCCCCAAATAAAATCCTATCTAAAAACCTAAGCTCCCCATTGCCCTGAAAAGGGCATTTGGATGGGCATTGCCCTTAAAAGGGCATTTAGCTCTTTTCCATTGCCTAAACCCTAAGCTAAAAATAAAACCCACCCAATAAACCCTTAAAAAAAACTAACACTAACCCCCGAAGATCCACTTACAGTTTTTGAAGACCCGACATCCATCCTTAACGAAGCGGCAGAAGTCCTCATCGAAGCGGCAGTAGTCTTCATCCAAGCTGGCAGAAGTCTTCATCCAGATGACATCTTCTATCTTCATCCATCCGGCTCCATCTTCAAGACATCCGGCGTAGAGCATCCTCTTCAATCGACAGCTCTTCCAGAATGAAGGTTCCTTCATTGGATGGGCATTGCCCTTAAAAGGGCATTTAGCTCTTTTCCATTGCCCAAATCCTAAGCTAAGAATAAAACCCACCCAATAAACCGTTAAAAAAAACCTAACACTAACACCCGAAGATCCAATTACAGTTTTTGAAGACCGGACATCCATCCTCATCAAGCCGGGAGAAGTCTTCATCTAAGTGGCAAAAAGTGGTCCTACCTGCGGGCAGAAGTCTTCATCCAGACTGTATCTTCTATCTTCATCCTTCCGACGTGGAGCAGCTCCATCTTCAAGACATCCTCTTCTTTCGACGGCTACTGAAGAATGAAGGTTCCTTTAAGGGACATCATCCAAGATGGCGTCCCTTGAATTCCGATTGGCTGATAGAATTCTATCAGTCAATCGGAATTAAAGTTGAAAAAATCCTATTGGCTGATGCAATCAACCAATAGGATTGAGCTTGCATTCTATTGGCTGTTCCAATCAGCCAATAGAATGCAAGCTCAATCCTATTGGCTGATTGGATCATCTTGGATGATGTCCCTTAAAGGAACCTTCATTCTTCAGTAGTTGTCAAAAGAAGAGGATGCTCCGCGCCGGATGTCTTGAAGATGTAGCCGCTCTGCGTCGGAAGGATGAAGATAGAAGATGCCATCTGGATGAAGACTTCTGCCTGCCTGTAGAACCACTTCTTGCCGCTTGGATGAAGACTTCTGCCCACTTGGATGAAGACTTCTCCCGGCTTGATGAGGATGGATGTCCAGTCTTTAAAAACTGTAAGTGGATCTTCGGGGGTTAGGTTAGGTTAGTGTTAGTTTTTTTTAAGGGTTTATTGGGTGGGTTTTATTTTTAGATTAGGGACTTTGGGCAATGGAAAAGAGCTAAATGCCTTTTTAAGGGCAATGCCCATCCAAATGCCCTTTTCAGGGCAATGGGGAGCTTAGGTTTTTAGATTTTTTTGGGGCGGGTTTGGTTGTGTGGGTGGTGGGTTTTACTGTTGGGGTTGTTTGTATTTTTTTTTTTTACAGGTAAAAGAGCTGATTTCTTTGTGGCAATGCCCCGCAAAAGGCCCTTTTAAGGGCTATTGGCAGTTTAGTTTAGGCTAGGGATTTTTTTTTATTTTGGGGGGCTTTTTTATTTTGTTAGGGCTATTAGATTAGGTGTAATTAGTTTAAATATTTGATAATTTCTTTTCTATTTTGTGTAATTTAGTGTTTATTTATTTTTGTAATTTATTTAATTGTATTTAATTAATGTAATTTAGTTAATTGTAGTGTAATGTTAGGTGTTAGTGTAAGACAGGTTAGGTTTTATTTTACAGGTAAATTTGTATTTATTTTAACTAAGTAGTTAGTAAATAGTTAATAATGATTTAATAACTAGTCTACCTAGTTAAAATAAATACAAACTTGCCTGTAAAATAAAAATAAACCTAAGATAGCTACAATGTTACTATTAATTATATTGTAGCTAGGTTAGGTTTTATTTTAAAGGTAAATATTTAGTTTTAAATAGGAATTATTTAGGTATTAATTGTCATTTTTATTTAGATTTATTTTAATTATGTTAAAGTTGGTGGTGTTAGGATTAGGGTTAGGTTTAGGGGTTAATAACGTTAGTATAGTGGTGGCGACGTTGGGGGCGGCAGATTAGGGGTTAATAAGTGTAGGTAGGTGGCGATGACATTGGAGCAGCAGATTAGGGGTTAATAAGTGTAGACAGGCATTGGCGATGTCGGGGGGGCAGATTAGGGGTTAATAAGTGTAGACAGGCGTCGGCGATGTGGGGGGGGGGCAGATTAGGGGTTAATAAGTGTAACGTAGGTGTCGGCGATGTCGGGGGCGACAGATTAGGGGTTAATAAGTATAATGTAGGTGTCAGCGATGTCGGCGGCAGCAGATTAGGGGTGTTTAGACTCAGGGTTTATGTTAGGGTGTTAGGTGTAAACATAACTTTTCTTTCCCCATAGGAATCAATGGGGCTGCGTTACGGAACTTTACGCTCCTTTATTGCAGGTGTTAGGCTTTTTTTTAGCCTGCTTTCCCATTGATGTGTAAGGGGAAATTGTGCACGAACACTTAACACCAGCTCAAAGCAGCGCTGGTATTTGAGTGCGTTATGAAGCTCAACGATGCCATATTGCCCGCTAACGCTGGGTTTTTGCAAACCTGTAATAGCAGCGCTATAGGGAGGTGAGCGGTGACAATAACTTGCAAGTTAGTACTGAGCCGCTCATAACGCAAAACTTGTAATCTGGCCGTATGAAAATAAAAAAGTCCCCCCAAAATTTTAAACACCCCCTACTCTAAGAATAAACTACCAGTAGCCCTTAAAAGGGTGTTTTGCAGGGCATTGCCCCAAGATAAATAGCTCTTTCACTTTAAAAATATACCAAGTCCCCCCTAATAGTAAAACCCCCCCACCCACCAAAACCCCCAAAATAAAAAACCTAACACTAAAAAAAACTAAACTACCCATTGCCCTGAAAAGGGCATTTATTGGGCATTGCCCTTAAAAAGGCATTTAGCTCTTTTACAAAATTCCCACCCTAATCTAAATAAAAAAAATAAAATAAAAACTAAGTACTCACCGTTCCTGAAGTTCGGTGGAGAAGGTCCTGTCTCATGTGGTGAAGTCTTCTTCCAAGCTGCGACCTCTTCTTTCTTGTTCCAGGAACATCCGGCGCGGAGCTTAAGACCGGCGACCCTGGAACTGAAGACCGGTGACCACTTCATATTATTATTATTATTATAATTTATTTGTATAGCGCCGCCAAATTCCGTAGCGCTGGGTACAATGATAGGGGTATACAATGACAAAGATTTGTGATAAAATACAAAACATAACAAAACTAAACAAATCTAGTACAGGAGGAAGAGGGCCCTGCTCCGGAGAGCTCACAGTCTATAGGTTTAGGTGCAGAGACATAAGGTTGGGGTAGCTTGTTACATTGGTTGTAGTTGCAGTAGTGAGTCAGGCAGTTCATGTATTAGTTTGGTTCGGATGCGGGATGGAGAAGAGATGGTAAGCTTTTCTGAATAGGTGAGTTTTCAAGGAGCGTCTGAAGCTATACAAAGTTGGAGACAGTCTTATGGAGCGGGGTAGAGAGTTCCAGAGGACAGGAGCAGCACGTGCGAAGTCTTGGAGGCGGGAGTGGGACGTAGAGATAACAGGAGTGGAGAGACATAGGTCAGAGGTTGATCGAAAAGGACGGGATGGGGAATATTTCACGATAAGAGAGGAAATATAGTTGGGAGTTTGATTGTTTAGTGTTTTGTAAGTTAGGGTTAATACTTTAAACTGTATAGTGTATGGGGAGCCAGTGTAGAGACGTGAAGAGCGGAGTCGCTGATGTAGATCAGCGACTTAGGTGGATGAGTCTAGCAGAAGCATTAATAATAGACTGGAGGGAGGAGAGGCGGTGTTTTGGAAGGCCATTTAGGAGTAGGTTGCAATAATCAATGCGTGACAAAATTAGGGAATGAATAAGTATTTTTGTCATTTTTTGAGTAAGGAAGGGACAAATTCTGAAAATGTTGTGTAGGTGTGAACGGCAGGATTTGGTAATTGCTTGTATATGTGGGTTGAATGTGAGCTCTGAGTCTAGTGTGACCCCCAAGACAGCGGACCTGGGGTGAGGTGTTGAGAATAGAGTCTCCAACGGTCAGAGAAATGTCAGATGTTGGGTATCTCGAAGAGGGGGGAATAAGAAGCAGCTCAGTTTTGGACAGATTGAGTTGGAGGTAGTGTGAAGACATCCAAGAGTAAATTGCAGAGAGGCAGTTGGAAATCTGGTTGAGTAAAGAGGGAGAGATATCAGGAGAGGAAAGATAGATTTGGGTATCATCAGCATATAAGTGGTACTGGAATCCAAATGAGGCTATAAGTTTTCCAAGGGAGGATGTATAAAGAGAGAAAAGCAAGGGACCCAAGACAGAGCCTTGCGGTACTCCAACTGAGAGAGGCATAGGATCAAAAGATATGTTGTTAAAGGCAAACCAGGAGAGGGCTGTGTCTCGGATGCCAAATGAATGTAGTATTTTTAGGAGGAGAGGATGGTCGACTGTGACAAAAGCAGCGGATAGGTCAAAAAGAATTAGTAAGGAGTACTGGCCTTTTGATTTAGCTGATAAAAGGTCATTTGTTACTTTAGTAAGAGCGGTTTCTGTCGCCGTACACTGGAAAGTGAATTCAAGGTACGCAATTAAAAATGGCGTCCCTTGAATTCCTATTGGCTGATTTGATTATTCAAATCAGCCAATAGGATGAGAGCTACTCAAATCATATTGGCTGTTCAAATCAGTCAATAGGATGAGAGATACTGAAATTCTATTGACTGATTTGAATAGCCAATAGAATTTCAGTAGCTCTCATCCTATTGGCTAATTTGAACAGCTAATAGGATTTGAGTAGCTCTCATCCTATTGGCTGATTTGAATTTGAAGAATCAAATCAGCCAATAGGAATTCAAGGAACGCCATCTTTAATCGCGTACCTTGAATTCACTATTCAGTGTATGGCGGAGATTGGAAGAAGAGGATCCTCCACGCTCCATGGCTCCGTGGTCGCCGGTCTTCAATTCCAGGGTCGCTGGTCTTCAGCTCTGTGGTCATCGGTCTTCAGTTCTGCCCTATGCTCTGAGCCGGATTGTTTCTGGAAGAAGAAAGAAGATGTCGCCACTTGGAAGAAGACCTTCACCACATGGGACAGGACCTTCTCCGCTAGACGGTGCATTCTGTTGGCTGCCTCACGCTACCAACATTCCATGTCTCTTAAATAAATATTAATAAAAGTTATTTTTTATTTTTTCTACTAACAGCACCACATTGCAACTTATAATTAAAATCAGTGCAGAGAAGCATACTTTTCTGGCATAATTCACACACCAGTGATTTATGCCTATTTAGTAGTAATTATTTTTATGCTTAAGCACTGCTCCTTAAAGGAACCTACAAATAAATATATATTTTCGGACAAGGCACTTTAGGAGAAATCAAGCAAAATATATAAATTTAAATTTTTTGTTATTTGTTCCTTACTCCTCGATAATTTGTACACATTACCTAGGCCAAACTAGGTTTTTCAGGAACAAAATACATAACCTTATAATTATGAGTCTACAAAATGATTTACTCGCTACACAGCAAAAGAGATTACAAGATTTTAACACAATGTTTAATGTCTCCAATGAACAACCTCAAAATGTAGGAGAGGATCAAATAAACAATTAATTATGCCAATCCCATAAAACACTTTAGAAACATTCAAAGAGATGGTGGAACTTACACTTCTTTCAAAGATACCAACAAGAAAATATGATACCCAGGGGGCTACGTATAAAATGTTTCCCGCATATGAGCTCAAAAGACAGGAACATATTGACAGGTGGGAGAAAGCACTGATAACATGCTCACTAACGCTAATCCAAATCCTGATAGAAGCAGATCAAGATGAAGTGGCATTGCTGGAAGAAACAATACAAACTCACAACGAGAACTTAAAAACATTTGAAAATCTAGATAAATTTAACAGCCTTTATAAACAATATCAAGCCGAACTGGATAACTTAGAGAATGAGTTAATACAAAGTAAAAAAGAAAAATACCAGAGAGATCAAGGGGATTACCTCAATAAAAGGGTATATAAATGGCAAAAGAGATACAACACACGCCCTTATAATATCAACAAACCACAGAATTTAATTAATTTCAATGAAAGTGAAATAGAGGTATCAGAATCAGACACCCCAACAGATAGTATTAATTCTGAAATAAGTATTCAACCTATAACATATACCAGATCCCAACTACAAGCATTAGATAACAGCAATAGAGCCACTCCCTCTACTTCAACAGGATCTTTTTTAGTATCAGGAACGCACACTCAGAATATCCCACCTATCAACAATACAAACCAAGAATCAAGATCCAACAAACGCAAAACACAAACAGCACCCCCCAGGGAAACAAGAAGGAGACAACCGAGCCCCTTCTCAAAAATAAGAATGGGAACTTAAAAATCATAAATCTTACTCAACATATCCTCAATAAAGATCACATTTCAAGTCTATCTAAAGGCCTAAGTTTCTGACCTACAAACACCTTAAATAAATTTTAAGTGGTCAAAGATGTAAATTTGTTTACTAGGAAACTTTTGCTTAAAAACTTAATGCTAAAAAAGAACTAGGTGATGATTGGACAATGACAGACCAATCAGCCTTACAAGATCTGCAAGATTTGTTACAAGAAAAGACACAAGATGCATATCCTGAAACTCATTGGAGACAACAAATAAAGAATAAATCTAAATATATTGCCCCCAGTAACTTATTACAAGTATTTAATGATATAGTATGCCAAAAAATTGAAGAATTACCTGAATACAGGTCTACCTCTAATCTAACCAAACAAGAACAAAAGGCATTACAAGAAATTCAAATGTGGCAAGACACAATCATTAAACCATCCGACAAGGGAGGAACTATAGTCCTTTGGGACAAGGAGATGTACTTGGAAGAAGCCATGAAACAATTGGAAAATGACCAATGCTATAAGAAATTATTTGGAAATCCTACCCAAATGTATCTTGAAAGATACAATAAAATTATTGATACAGCTTACAAAGATCAAGTAATCAATAAAACAGAAAAACAATTTCTAACACAACCACATCCAACTACGGCAACATTTTATCTCATTCCCAAGATACATAAGGACATCCAAAAAAACCCTGGCCGCCCTATTGTCTCTGAAAATAACAGCCTCACAGAAAAGCCAAGTCAATTTATAGATCAAAGACTAAGAGAATACTTATATACTCTACCCTCCTATGTTAAAGACACTATGAAGGTACTCCAAAAACTTGAGAATTTAACATTGTCTCCAAATTCAATTCTTGTGACTGCTGACGTAGAATCTCTCTATACCAACATCAAACATCATCTGGGAGAGCAGGCAATATCATACTTTCTTACAACAAATGTAACTGATAATCAAGATCATAACCAGTTTATAACAATTAATACATTTCATCTTACATCATAACTACTTCACATTTAAGGACCACTTCTATTTACAAACTCAAGGCACAGCCATGGGTACCTGTAACATTAACAGTATTAACTTGAGTAACTGTTAAATTTAAAGACAATAAAATTGTGTTTTGTAACACCAAATCAGAAAGTGAACACTATGTGAAGTGACACCAGGTTGATTTGGTGTAAATTAAGCCTTTTAATATTGGTAGGATCCTGAACTGTTTAGCTAACAGTCAGATACAAACAGCACAGGAAATTAGTAAGTTAGCAAGGTACTTTGTAGTTCAGGAATAAATGCAAGTAGTAGTCATACAGTCATTAGACATAGAAATCTTATACTTTAGTTAACTAACCAGATCAGATATGCTTGTCTCCCTTCAGTTGAAGCTGCAGCTGACATGCAGAGATGAGATCCTGTGTTGAGGGAGAGAGGCGCGGTGTTTGGAGTGTGATGTCACCACAATCACTTATCCAGAGCTCAGAAGGATTTCTGACAATATTAAAGCTGAAACAATTATGGAACAAGGTTTGAGAGTTACCTTGATGAGATTGGATATTACACTCCTTAGTTAGGTAAATCAGTCTGTGAAAATGTGGAACAGGCTGCAGTCTGATTAGCTGAGTGCAGCTGGAAGTCTGTGAAAACTGCAGGCATCCGGTTCAGGGAGAGATGAAACAGAAAGGCTGAATCAGTCTGAAATATAAATAAACACTCTGAAAGGATTAGATTAGGTTTGCTCACACAGATAGAAATAGTTGAATAGTACTTTGAAATCCTTAGGTTGTTTAAAGTATAGTTAAATTGGTAGTTAGCTCAGGAACAAGTATGTCTCTCAGGGAGTTTTACAAATTACTAAGCAAAGCTTGGGGGTGTGAGCAGGTGTGATAAAGGGAGTGTGTACCTGTGATTGGTTAGTACACCTTAAAGGAAAAGCAGCATAACTGAAATACTCTGACAGTACCGCATGTACACCCACTTATGCGAATTTGTTTTTAGGGTGGTGGGAGAACTGCACTGTCTTTTCTGACACCAATGATACATATATGCAGCACATCCCACTATGGATTCGTTATATAGATGACATCCTCTTTATCTGGGAAGGATCAGTTGATACACTTAATGAATTCATGGCCATCCTCAACAACAATAATCTGAATCTGAGACTTACTTACGAACACAGTTATCAAAACGTCAACTAGGGTATCTGTTGGGTATAAAAGACCAGAAAATTTGAAAGACACTTTGGTTAAAAGCCATTATGTCCATAGACCAAAAAAGTAGAGTCAGTCTACATTCATGTTTCAATGTGGAACATGCAGCACATGTCCCAAAATATGGAAAATAAAAGAAATTAAGGATAAATATGGAAAAAAACACCACTTTTCAGCCCACTTTTTGTGTACCACAAGTAAGAGCAAGAATCATGGAACATAGTAGAAATATCCGTAATGCAAAGAAAGACTTAGAAAAGGTTAGGGCCATAACAAGTGTGGCAAAACATTTTTCTCACAAGCATAACAGCAATGACCAACTGTTAAAGTTTGCAGTCTTACAACAGGCAACTTTGGGCATAAGAGGAGGTAATATAGAACAAACCCTTTTGAAAATGGAATGTAAATGGATACACCTATTGCATAGTGTAAAACCGTATGGGCTAAATGATAACAACTATAACGTATTTCTATAAAAGAATTTCTGCATTCAATTATAGAAATACTTATAATTTCAAAATCCGATACTAAATTGAATAATAATATCAAATAACATGGGTAAAGACTTGTAGAAATATGTATTATTCTATTATATATTCTCCCTGTAGTGATATTTACAGTAAGCCATACAATGAACAACATAATAAGTCTGTTTTTGAACATTTAGAATATACCAATAAACTATTTATTCTCATCAAAACAGGTAACAACAGTGGATATTTTAAATGAGTAATAAGAGGGTATCATTTTCAGACAATTTAAATTAGTATTGCTAATAAATGGTCCAGTTCAATACTTTACTTACACTCGGCTAGATTTAGAGTTTTGCGGCCAAAGGGTTGTGCATTAGCTACGTGTGTTTTTTTTCCCCCCGCACCTTTTAAACAACGCTGGTATTGAGAGTTCTTTGAAGAGCTGCATTAGGCTCCAAAAAGGGAGCGTACAGGCATATTTACCGCCACTTCAACTCTCAATACCAGCGTTGCTTACGGTAGCGGCTAGCTGGAAAAACGTGCTCGTGCACGATTCCACAATAGGAAACAATGGGGCAGTTTGGGCTGGAAAAAAAACTAACACCTGCAAAAAAGCAGCGTTCAGCTCCTAACGCAGCCCCATTGTTTCCTATGGGGAAACACTCTCTAAGTCTGCACCTAACACCCTAACATGTACCCCGAGTCTAAACACCCCTAACCTTACACTTATTAACCCCTAATCTGCCGCCCCTGCTATCGCTGACCCCTGCATATTATTATTAACCCCTAATCTGCCACTCCGGACACCGCCGCAACCTACATTATCCCTATGTACCCCTAGTCTGCTGCCCACAACATCGCCGACACCTACATTATATTTATTAACCCTTAATCTGCCCCCCCCCAACATCGCCGCTACCTTACCTACACTTATTAACCCCTAATCTGCCGACCGGACCTCGCCGCTACTCTAATAAATGTATTAACCCCTAAACCGCCTCACTCCCGCCTCGCAAACCCTATAATAAATTTTATTAACCCCTAATCTGCCCTCCCTAACATCTGCGACACCTAACTTCAAGTATTAACCCCTAATCTGCCGACCGGACCTCGCCGCTACTCTAATAAATGTATTAACCCCTAAAGCTAAGTCTAACCATAACCCTAACACGCCCCTAAGTTAAATATAATTTTATTCTAACGAAATAAATTATTTCTTATTAAAAAAAATTATCCTATTTAAAGCTAAATACTTACCTGTAAAATAAACCCTAATATAGCTACAATATAAATAATGCTATTTTAGGATTTATATTTATTTTACAGGCAACTTTGTATTTATTTTAACCAGGTACAATAGCTATTAAATAGTTATTTACTATTTAATAGCTACCTAGATAAAATAATTACAAAATTACCTGTAAAATAAATCCTAACCTAAGTTACAATTAAACCTAACACTACACTATCAATAAACTTATTAACTAAACTACCTACAATTACCTACAATTAAATCAACTAAACTAAATTACCAAAAAAACAAACACTAAATTACAAAAAATAAAAAAAGATTACAAGAATTTTAAACTAATTACACCTACTCTAAGCCCCCTAAAAAAATAACAAAGCCCCCCAAAATAAAAAAAAAATGTCCTACCCTATTCTAAAATAAAAAGTTAACAGCTCTATTACCTTACCAGCCCTTAAAAGGGCTTTTTGCGGGGCATGCCCCAAAGAAATCAGCTCTTTTGCCTTTAAAAAAACATACAATACCCCCCCAACATTACAACCCACCACCCACATACCCCTAATCTAACCCACCCAATTCCCCCTTAAAAAACCTAACACTAAGCCCCTGAAGATCTTCCTACCTTGTCTTCACCCAGCCGGGTACCATCCGATCTGTCCAGAAGAGGGTCCAAAGTCTTCATCCTATCCGGCCAGAAGAGGACCTCCAGAGGGTCCAAAGTCTTCATCCTATCCGGCCGGAAGAGGTGCTCCAGAGGGTCGGAAGTCTTCATCCAGATGGCATCTTCTATCTTCTTCCATCCGGAGCGGAGCGGGTCCATCTTGAAGCAGCCGGCGCGGATCCATCCTCTTCTAACGACGTCCTAACAGCGAATGAAGGTTCCTTTTAAATGACGTCATCCAAGATGGCGTCCCTCGAATTCCGATTGGCTGATAGGTTTCTAGCAGTCAATCGGAATTAAGGTAGGGAAAATCTGATTGGCTGATTGAATCAGCCAATCAGATTCAAGTTCAATCCGATTGGCTGATCCAATCAGCCAATCAGATTGAGCTCGCATTCTATTGGCTGATCGGAACAGCCAAGATGGTAATTTAGTTTAGTTGATTTAATTGTAGGTAATTGTAGGTAGTTTAGTTAATTCATTTATTGATAGTGTAGTGTTAGGTTTAATTGTAACTTAGGTTAGGATTTATTTTACAGATAATTTTGTAATTATTTTAACTAGGTAGCTATTAAATAGAAAATAACTATTTAATAGCTATTGTACCTGGTTAAAATAAAAACAAAGTTGCTTGTAAAATAAATATAAATCCTAAAATTACAATGTAATTATTATTTATATTGTAGCTATATTAGGGTTTATTTTACAGGTAAGTATTTAGCTTTAAATAGGATTATTTTTTTTAATAAGAAATAATTTATTTTGTTAGAATAAAATTATATTTAACTTAGGTGGGTGTTAGGGTTAGTGTTAGACTTAGCTTTAGGGGTTAATACATTTATTAGCGTAGCGGCGAGGTCCGGTCGGCAGATTAGGGGTTAATAAGTGTAGGTAGGTAGCGGCGACGTTGGGGGGGCAGATTAGGGGTTAATAAATATTATGTAGGTGTCGGCGGTGTTAGGGGCAGCAGATTAGGGGTTTATAGGGATAATGTAGGTGGTGGCGGCAGATTAGGGGTTAAAAATATTTATTAGAGTGGCGGCAGTGTGGGGGGACCTCGGTTTAGGCGTACATAGGTAGTTTATGGGTGTTAGTGTACTTTAGAGCACAGTAGTTAAGAGCTTTATAAACCGGCGTTAGCCCATAAAGCTCTTAACTCCTGACTTTTTTCTGCGGCTGGAGTCTTGTCGGTAGAGGGTCTACCGCTCACTTCAGCCAAGACTCTAAATACCGGCGTTAGGAAGATCCCATTGAAAAGATAGGATACGCAATTGGCGTAAGGGGATCTGCGGTATGGAAAAGTCGCGGCTAGAAAGTGAGCGTTAGACCCTTTCCTGACTGACTCTAAAAACCAGCGGGCGGTAAAAATCAGCGTTAGGACCCCTTAACGCTGGTTTTGACGGCTAATGCAGAACTCTAAATCTAGGCGACTGTAATTGTTCACTATTAGCACTTCTTTTGATATTAATGTTTTGAGCACTTATTTAGTAAATACACACAAGGATATGGTAACCTAGCATCTCAGTGACCCACTAGGAAAAAAAGGGATGAACACTAAAACCAAAACTAATTCACATTACTATCAGGCACTAATATAAGCGTTTATTAAAATATAAACAATATATTGTTACTATCCTACAGTTATATAAGTAAGAACAATATTGGTATATACTATATCAATAATTAGGCAAATATAAAAAGCCTAACACTACAAGCATTCAAGATTATTTTTAACAGTAATATACATTAATTTATCACCACCTCCACACTATAAAATATTTAACACGATCAAAAATCTTCTTCACAACAGGTAAAAAATAACACACACAAGCATAATGTTTATATTTATTATTCAATGCACATTAACATTAGTACGTCTTAATATATCTTCACACTCCCCACGGTGTTTAAGCTAGTAAGATTAACACTACATAGCATAGTTTTTTGTAAAGCACTTTAGAATCATAGTAAACTACAACGTCATGCACAGAAGGTACACATCAGTATGTACACTTTTATTCCACTGAATATAGGTCAGAAGGATTGACATGACATATTAAAGTTTTCTATTAAGCACTTTATAATTCAGAGCAAATCACAACACCCTCATGAACGGAAGGTATACACACAGTATGCACACTCTTATTCCAGAAACAATTATAACTACTGGTATTATTGTATAGCTAAAACGCTGTTTAATAACAGGAATCCAATAGAACAAATACACAAAATATCTGTTCAGAATGTAAAGTACAAATGTATTATTCTTACAAGGCATGAACATCATCTCAAACTGATATGTTCAATAATATCTAAGTAATACTCACTATACATAAGAATATATTTACATATTTATAACATCATAGTTAACAAATACCCAAATATCAAGAATACCGATGTTGAATACAAAACTGAACTAGCCTGTTGATTGACATTCGGTCAAACCAATAACGACAGACCTCTATACTCAATCCAAGAAGAAGGATGCGAGTACACAGAACCAATAAAGGCACAGTCTTTTGCCGCCTCGCGTAACCCCCTCTGAGGAAGCGTATGAGAAACGCCACGTATGGGGTTCTCTATTTTTAATAGCTCTCCTTTATGTATACTAATTATATTTAACTTACAAAATTATTATTAATGGTGGTTAAAAATGGTAATAAGAAATTGACCTAGTGGCAGACTTACCCGAGCTTCTAGCTAGTACTGTTGTTGGTTAACGGCTACTTAGTCTAACTTTTGTGTGGTAATATGGACTAATTTCATAATCGCTCACTGTTTCCTGCATTAAGGTATAATAGAACAGCATAAATAATATAAATTAGATAGTACTTAATACCTTTTACTAAACAACTATACGTCCTAGTTATATACACAACAAATAAACTAGAAGCTGTCCAAAGGAGGGCTACTAAATGGTACATGGTCTAAAATATAAAACGTACAAAGAAAGACTCTGTGATCTAAAGTATAGTTTAGAGGATAGAAGGGAAAGAGGTGACATGATAGAAACCTTCAAATATATGAAGGGACTTAATAAAATAGAAGCTGAAAGCATTTTTCACAAAAAAATAAATGCCAAAACAAGGGGTCACAATCTAAAGTTAGAGGGTAGCAGATTCAGGAGAAATTTGAGGAAGCATTTTTTTTACAGAAAGGGTAGTGGATTCATGGAATAAACTTCCATTTGAGGTGGTAAACACAAAGACTGTAAAGGAATTTAAAAATGCCTGGGACATGCATAAGGCTATCCTAAGTAATAAGTAATATGTAATATGTTAGGAATGAAGTCTAGAGCCTAAGAGAAGGGATCAAGACTGAAAAAAGTGCACTTTCAAGAGCACTTCCGTCCCTGATTAATGTGAATAATAGACTCACTTTTAAGGACCAGAAACTTTGTATTCGAGTGAATTTAATTAAAACATAACTTTTATTAAATATAAATAAAATTGGATTAATGTGTGTGTGTGTGTGTACTTTAAAAACACATAGGAACAGAATCGCACATATATTGATTAGTAGTCAGTTCCGTAACCTAGTTATACAAATATTGTGGGTACCTAGGGCAGAGAGTACACCTCAATACTGGGAGTTCTAGGTATTTTATCCGGTACAACAGCAATAGTACCTATGGGATTAAATGAATATGGTGATTTTATAGACAGTATTGGTATTGTCTATAGTTAATATCATTAACCATTTGTAGGATTATAGTAATAGGTGCTATCATACAATATTGAGTAAATTAAATCCTAACATCTAATATCCCATATGTTATCCTGTACTGGGAATGGACAAAAATGTATTCACTGGGGTTCATATACTGATCGTGTGTTATACACTGACCGGTAAAAAAATAAAAATGATCCGTCTATATGATGTCTTCTTAGGACTTGGGATACTAGTGGTACCTTGAATTACAAAATAATTTTGCTCACTATAAGAGGGTAATGAAGCTTCTATAAAATATTTATTACCTTGTATAGTATAGTAATCTGTAGGTATTTTAACACATGAGGTTGTGAACTTATTGCAAATACCTTAGATATTTGGTGCACTTGTTGTATATCGTGTCAAATTAACACTTTATTATTGTGTAAAATATGTGGTGTTTTAACGTTGAGTTCACAGTTGCTAAATTTCAGATGTTGGTCTGAGCGCAATTTAGCTGCAGCTTTTGTGTCTTAATTCACGTCTGTGCCTATTGTGGCCAGACTTATTTTCGTCCTTACAGTTATTAATTTAAGATTACAAACACACTTCTAAGTTACGCCTTCATTTTGGCTTAAGGTGCTTGTAGATCATTAGGTAAACTTAGGAGCTTCTTTCATATATTGATTATTGAAAACGGTTTTTGTGCTGTCTTATTTCGACATGCACAGTTTGTGACCTCTTAGTGAGGTTGATTTGGTTTAACCAAACTAGTATTGGCTTGCTATGTATGCACATTGCTTACTCTCTTTAGCAAATGGTATTAAAGTAGTAAATTGTGCGTTATGTAACTGAGGTTTATAAATACATGCTGACCTTCAGTACTGTTTTTGTACAACAAGTATTAATCTCTTATTTAGGCGTTCATAGTTATAGTATAACCCTTTATCGTATTTACATCATAGATTCTTAATGTTCATTATCTCTGGCAATCACACCTAGCGTGTAGCGTTGTTGCCAGGATACCTCAATCTCTAGAGGTGGATTTTGTTTTTATAAAAAATTGAAGCACACTTCACGGTTACAAAACAACTTGTCTGAATGCTGAGTACTTAGAGACCAGACTAAGCGTCTTTTAGTAAGCGTATAAGGCGGATCTTAAGGATGCCTTGTTTCTACATAGGTAGTTATTACTTGAACCTATCCGGTAATTACTACAGTAAATCCAGTGTTAACTGCCCCCAGCAGCCACCCTTAGCGTGTAGCGTAGCTCCAGTAATAGCTTTAGGTACTGAAATTAGTATACTATTATTGTTGTAGTATTAAATTAACTTCTATTACGTGGCTAAGTTAAAGATTACGGACTGCTTATTTTCATTATGTTATCAAATTCCTATGCCATTTAAAAACTGCTAATAGGGGTGTTTGTTAGACAATACCCCTCCCTGACATGTTTCGCCGATACTATCTCGGCTTTTTCAAAGGTGACGCGCGCCGGCGTCAGAGGGATTTTAAATGCACTGAACGAAAGTGATTGGTCGTCATTAACCAATCATAGTGCTCTGAGGTGGGGGTGTGTTTGGGTCAAATGGTGACGTATCGCTCTCTACTATATTCTATCGCACGATCACCAGTATATCAATATAGGATGTGAGATCTGAATATTATGGTCAGAACAGTCTGACTTAAATCTTTTGGCATTCTACCTGATTCACAACAGATGACTTGCGTGAATAGTTGTACAGCAGAGTATGAATCAAAAATTGTGTATTTTTCACTAGTTATTTTTTGTTTTACATATTATTATTTATTATTCCTAAGGTTAAGATTTGTGGAAACTGTTTACCAATGGGATTCAAATTTGTAGTCATATTGATGCTGAAGACCTATAAGGTATTGTTGAATTTACATATACTTAATAAAGACTACAAATTGTTTGTGATTGAATATCTTAGATCAAGTTTTGCGTGTTACATACTGTACTGCTGCAGCAGTTACCATGTTGAATGAAAGGAAGGGGAGGTGACGACCTTACGTGCAAATATATTAAGGGATTGTGACTTTGGTAAGGTGTGAATACATCTACAGACAAAGGGAGTGTACATTGAATATATAATGAATGAAATTACTTGAAACTGGTTTGTTGCTACCTTAATATACACATATTATTGATCTCAACGTTTGTTTGAATATCATCTCTTCTAGTACTATATCATCTATTCTGGTATTTGTGAATGTAATTTCGAGTGGGTACCAATTTCTATTTTTAACTTGTTGGGTCAAAATATGGATTGAAGAGGTTAAGATTGTTGAATGAAAGGAAGGGGAGGTGACGACCTTGCATAGAAATACATTAAGAGATTGTGACTTAGGTAAAGTGTGAGTACATTTACAGACAAGGGGAGTGTACATTAATGTATAAAAAGAGAGGGATTGAAATCAGTTAAATTACTTTGAACTGGTTTGTTGCTACCTTAATATACACATATTGTTGATATCAACGTTTGTTTGATATCAGGTTACAGAATATCATCTATTTATTCTGGTACTTATGGAGGTAATTTGGAGTAGGTACCAATTTCTATTTTTACCTTGTTGAGTCAGAATATGAAGAAGAGGTCTGTGTGAGAAGTGATAGTTGGTTGCACGAAAGTGGGGAGGTGGGAAGGAAGGAGTGACAAAATTGTGAAAACAATAACCTGCATGTGATGAAAACACACACACACATAACAGTGCTCCGTGCATTATGTGAGTTAAGTGTATAAAAGTTTTGACATGCTAGCATTAGATGTTGAATGAATCCTTATGAGGGTGTAGATTTTGAGTGTGTAGCGAGATAATCCTCGAATTGAAAGGTGATCAGTGTAGTGCATGATTAACTATACAGGAATTATACATGTCTTACACCCATGGTATGCATTACTGAGTGAAGTGAGGCCCAATGGAAGTATACTATACTTTAGTGTAAAGAACTTTTGTGTGAAAATTGTGACCTTAGTTCTTGGGGGTGACTAACATGATGGGTATTAGTGCCAGAATTGTATATTACATTTCTGGACCAGAGTACCTAAATTCTATTGTTTATAAATAGAGGGGAGTGAGTCTAGTGTATGTGGTGTGTCCTTGATAATCATTGTGACACTTCTAAATGTAGAAGGTGAATTGAGGAGAAAGGGAAAGGATGGGAGTGAAAAAATCTAAAATGGGGATTTGGAGGATCATATTGTGTAGGTCCATTGTGATGACCTTAATATGTGATCAATTAGTTTTGACTGTTTCCACTATTTTACTGATGTTCCAAATCTTTATGTCTTTATAGGAACATGGAATAATTATTTTGTTCATTCATACCCTTGGGGTATACTGAATCCATCAGGTATATCCACCTGGTTTCGGCCTTCAGAAGGGCTTTCTCCAGGTCGCCACCTCTTAAGCCTAATGATATTTTTTGGATCCCATGACACTTGAGTTCAGAGGTTTTAGATTGGTGATGTCGGAAAAAGTGAGATGCTACAGACGTGATCTTTTTATCTTTGGACAGATCAGATGGGGCATTTCTGATATTTCGCATGTGTTCCATCAATCTTGTGTGTAACGTTCTTGTTGTCATTCCTATGTAAACTCTGGGACACTTACATTGGAGGGCATAAATTACACCCGTGGTGTTACAGCTAATGTATGTCTTAATTTTATGGTGTCTTCCGAATCTATCTGTTATAGTTTTCTTTTTTATCATATTACTGCAAGAGGAGCAGTTTCCACAAGCAAATGATCCTAGTTCTGCTGGTCTTGTTTTTTTGGATTTATGTACATAATGGCTGGGACTGAGCATTTCTTTCAAGTTTTTATTTTTTCGATAACTCAGTTGTACCCGGTCTCCTATTAGATCTTTAAGTAAAGGGTCAGCTTGAAGAATATGCCAATTTTTCTGGATTATGTTTCTGATTAAATGGGTGTCTTGATTATACGTTAACACTAGTCGTGTCTTGGAGTCACATTTTTTGGTTTTAGTCTTTAAGAGATCTGATCTTGGGGTTTTAAGTGCTCTTGATTTAGCTTTGCGAATGGATCTTTTGCTGTATCCTCTTTGTAAAAGACGATTCTCTAACTCTATGGCTCTTGTTTTGAAGGTCTTATCCTGAGAGCAATTTCTCCTTAATCTTAGGAACTCTCCTATGGGTAAGGATTTAGCAGTGTTGGGAGCGTGGGCACTGGTGGCAAAAAGAACATTGTTGGTGGCTGTCTCCTTTCTGAACAGGTCCATGCTTAATGAGCCATCTGTTTCCTTTTTAATCAACAGATCTAAGAATGCGATGTCAGTTTGGCTCTTATGATGTGTCAGTCTGATATTCAGATTATTTTGATTTAATTTTCCAAGAAAGATTTCCAACTCATGTTCAGTGCCTTCCCATAGAAACAGAATGTCATCTATGTACCTGATCCAAAGTGGGATTTTCCTGCAATGTTCATCGTTTGTATCTGTGAATACCTCCGTTTGCTCCCACCATCCTAAAAATAGATTAGCGTAGGTGGGAGCACATGCCGTGCCCATCGCTGTTCCCTGAGTTTGCAGGTAATATTTGTTGTTAAAGAGAAAATAATTTTTGGTCAGTACAAATTTCAGTAGATCAAGTATGAATTGGTTATGTTCAGGGCTTTCTTCTGAGGACATTTGTAGAAAATATCTCACCGCATTTATTCCTAAATTGTGTTCGATGCTGGTGTATAGCGATTCCACATCGCTGGTGACTAACCAGGTATCCTTTGTAATGTTAATGTCTTTAATTATTTGTAGAACCTCCATTGTATCTTTGACATACGATGATAATTGAGTTAGAAAGGGTCTTAAGCGTGTGTCAACGTACTGGCTGGCTTTTTCCGTTAAATTTTCATTCCCAGATACAATAGGTCTGCCAGGTGGTTGTTTGCTGTTTTTGTGGACCTTTGGGATTAGATAAAAAGTTGCTGTTTTTGGATGGTTGACCTGTAAGAATTTCTTCTCTTTATTGTTTAGTAACCCTTTCTTACTGGCTGTATCAATTAATTTATTGTATTGGCTGTGGAATTCTGTAGATGGGTTTCCCCATAATTCTCTGTAACAGATTTTATTTTTTAATTGTGTATTTGCTTCCTTCAAATACATGTCTCTTGGCCATAATACAATATTGCCGCCCTTATCGGCGTTGCGGATGATAATGTCATTCCACGATTCTAGTTCTGTTAAGGCTTTCTTCTCCTGCTTGGATAAATTGGAGGGTTGGAAACTTGTTTCCAGATTATTGATACTTTGGCAAACAATTTGATTAAAGACATCAATATTGGAGCTAGTGTTGGTAGAAGGAACAAATTTAGATTTTACTTTTAGTGTTTTTCGCCAATTGAGTTGTTCACTCGGTTCTTGTTCTGCAATTAGATCTTCTAGAATTTGTAATGATTCCAATTCGCCTTCTGACCAAGTGGTTGATACGTTCTCGCTGGCCTTGTTGTTAAAGTGTTTTTTTAGAAGTAGTTTCCTCAGAAAAAGTTGCACGTCCTTTAGTAAAATCTAAATTTGTTCCTTCTACCAACACTAGCTCCAATATTGATGTCTTTAATCAAATTGTTTGCCAAAGTATCAATAATCTGGAAACAAGTTTCCAACCCTCCAATTTATCCAAGCAGGAGAAGAAAGCCTTAACAGAACTAGAATCGTGGAATGACATTATCATCCGCAACGCCGATAAGGGCGGCAATATTGTATTATGGCCAAGAGACATGTATTTGAAGGAAGCAAATACACAATTAAAAAATAAAATCTGTTACAGAGAATTATAGGGAAACCCATCTACAGAATTCCACAGCCAATACAATAAATTAATTGATACAGCCAGTAAGAAAGGGTTACTAAACAATAAAGAGAAGAAATTCTTACAGGTCAACCATCCAAAAACAGCAACTTTTTATCTAATCCCAAAGGTCCACAAAAACAGCAAACAACCACCTGGCAGACCTATTGTATCTGGGAATGAAAATTTAACGGAAAAAGCCAGCCAGTACGTTGACACACGCTTAAGACCCTTTCTAACTCAATTATCATCGTATGTCAAAGATACAATGGAGGTTCTACAAATAATTAAAGACATTAACATTACAAAGGATACCTGGTTAGTCACCAGCGATGTGGAATCGCTATACACCAGCATCGAACACAATTTAGGAATAAATGCGGTGAGATATTTTCTACAAATGTCCTCAGAAGAAAGCCCTGAACATAACCAATTCATACTTGATCTACTGAAATTTGTACTGACCAAAAATTATTTTCTCTTTAACAACAAATATTACCTGCAAACTCAGGGAACAGCGATGGGCACGGCATGTGCTCCCACCTACGCTAATCTATTTTTAGGATGGTGGGAGCAAACGGAGGTATTCACAGATACAAACGATGAACATTGCAGGAAAATCCCACTTTGGATCAGGTACATAGATGACATTCTGTTTCTATGGGAAGGCACTGAACATGAGTTGGAAATCTTTCTTGGAAAATTAAATCAAAATAATCTGAATATCAGACTGACACATCATAAGAGCCAAACTGACATCGCATTCTTAGATCTGTTGATTAAAAAGGAAACAGATGGCTCATTAAGCATGGACCTGTTCAGAAAGGAGACAGCCACCAACAATGTTCTTTTTGCCACCAGTGCCCACGCTCCCAACACTGCTAAATCCTTACCCATAGGAGAGTTCCTAAGATTAAGGAGAAATTGCTCTCAGGATAAGACCTTCAAAACAAGAGCCATAGAGTTAGAGAATCGTCTTTTACAAAGAGGATACAGCAAAAGATCCATTCGCAAAGCTAAATCAAGAGCACTTAAAACCCCAAGATCAGATCTCTTAAAGACTAAAACCAAAAAATGTGACTCCAAGACACGACTAGTGTTAACGTATAATCAAGACACCCATTTAATCAGAAACATAATCCAGAAAAATTGGCATATTCTTCAAGCTGACCCTTTACTTAAAGATCTAATAGGAGACCGGGTACAACTGAGTTATCGAAAAAATAAAAACTTGAAAGAAATGCTCAGTCCCAGCCATTATGTACATAAATCCAAAAAATCAAGACCAGCAGAACTAGGATCATTTGCTTGTGGAAACTGCTCCTCTTGCAGTAATATGATAAAAAAGAAAACTATAACAGATAGATTCGGAAGACACCATAAAATTAAGACATACATTAGCTGTAACACCACGGGTGTAATTTATGCCCTCCAATGTAAGTGTCCCAGAGTTTACATAGGAATGACAACAAGAACGTTACACACAAGATTGATGGAACACATGCGAAATATCAGAAATGCCCCATCTGATCTGTCCAAAGATAAAAAGATCACGTCTGTAGCATCTCACTTTTTCCGACATCACCAATCTAAAACCTCTGAACTCAAGTGTCATGGGATCCAAAAAATATCATTAGGCTTAAGAGGTGGCGACCTGGAGAAAGCCCTTCTGAAGGCCGAAACCAGGTGGATATACCTGATGGATTCAGTATACCCCAAGGGTATGAATGAACAAAATAATTATTCCATGTTCCTATAAAGACATAAAGATTTGGAACATCAGTAAAATAGTGGAAACAGTCAAAACTAATTGATCACATATTAAGGTCATCACAATGGACCTACACAATATGATCCTCCAAATCCCCATTTTAGATTTTTTCACTCCCATCCTTTCCCTTTCTCCTCAATTCACCTTCTACATTTAGAAGTGTCACAATGATTATCAAGGACACACCACATACACTAGACTCACTCCCCTCTATTTATAAACAATAGAATTTAGGTACTCTGGTCCAGAAATGTAATATACAATTCTGGCACTAATACCCATCATGTTAGTCACCCCCAAGAACTAAGGTCACAATTTTCACACAAAAGTTCTTTACACTAAAGTATAGTATACTTCCATTGGGCCTCACTTCACTCAGTAATGCATACCATGGGTGTAAGACATGTATAATTCCTGTATAGTTAATCATGCACTACACTGATCACCTTTCAATTCGAGGATTATCTCGCTACACACTCAAAATCTACACCCTCATAAGGATTCATTCAACATCTAATGCTAGCATGTCAAAACTTTTATACACTTAACTCACATAATGCACGGAGCACTGTTATGTGTGTGTGTGTTTTCATCACATGCAGGTTATTGTTTTCACAATTTTGTCACTCCTTCCTTCCCACCTCCCCACTTTCGTGCAACCAACTATCACTTCTCACACAGACCTCTTCTTCATATTCTGACTCAACAAGGTAAAAATAGAAATTGGTACCTACTCCAAATTACCTCCATAAGTACCAGAATAAATAGATGATATTCTGTAACCTGATATCAAACAAACGTTGATATCAACAATATGTGTATATTAAGGTAGCAACAAACCAGTTCAAAGTAATTTAACTGATTTCAATCCCTCTCTTTTTATACATTAATGTACACTCCCCTTGTCTGTAAATGTACTCACACTTTACCTAAGTCACAATCTCTTAATGTATTTCTATGCAAGGTCGTCACCTCCCCTTCCTTTCATTCAACAATCTTAACCTCTTCAATCCATATTTTGACCCAACAAGTTAAAAATAGAAATTGGTACCCACTCGAAATTACATTCACAAATACCAGAATAGATGATATAGTACTAGAAGAGATGATATTCAAACAAACGTTGAGATCAATAATATGTGTATATTAAGGTAGCAACAAACCAGTTTCAAGTAATTTCATTCATTATATATTCAATGTACACTCCCTTTGTCTGTAGATGTATTTACATCTTACCTAAGTCACAATCCCTTAATATATTTGCACGCAAGGTCGTCACCTCCCCTTTCTTTCATTCAACATGGTAACTGATGCAGCAGTACAGTATGTAACACGCAAAACTTGATCTAAGATATTCAATCACAAACAATTTGTAGTCTTTATTAAGTATATGTAAATTCAACAATACCTTATAGGTCTTCAGCATCAATATGACTACAAATTTGAATCCCATTGGTAAACAGTTTCCACAAATCTTAACCTTAGGAATAATAAATAATAATATGTAAAACAAAAAATAACTAGTGAAAAATACACAATTTTTGATTCATACTCTGCTGTACAACTATTCACGCAAGTCATCTGTTGTGAATCAGGTAGAATGCCAAAAGATTTAAGTCAGACTGTTCTGACCATAATATTCAGATCTCACATCCTATATTGATATACTGGTGATCGTGCGATAGAATATAGTAGAGAGCGATACGTCACCATTTGACCCAAACACACCCCCACCTCAGAGCACTATGATTGGTTAATGACGACCAATCACTTTCGTTCAGTGCATTTAAAATCCCTCTGACGCCGGCGCGCGTCACCTTTGAAAAAGCCGAGATAGTATCGGCGAAACATGTCAGGGAGGGGTATTGTCTAACAAACACCCCTATTAGCAGTTTTTAAATGGCATAGGAATTTGATAACATAATGAAAATAAGCAGTCCGTAATCTTTAACTTAGCCACGTAATAGAAGTTAATTTAATACTACAACAATAATAGTATACTAATTTCAGTACCTAAAGCTATTACTGGAGCTACGCTACACGCTAAGGGTGGCTGCTGGGGGCAGTTAACACTGGATTTACTGTAGTAATTACCGGATAGGTTCAAGTAATAACTACCTATGTAGAAACAAGGCATCCTTAAGATCCGCCTTATACGCTTACTAAAAGACGCTTAGTCTGGTCTCTAAGTACTCAGCATTCAGACAAGTTGTTTTGTAACCGTGAAGTGTGCTTCAATTTTTTATAAAAACAAAATCCACCTCTAGAGATTGAGGTATCCTGGCAACAACGCTACACGCTAGGTGTGATTGCCAGAGATAATGAACATTAAGAATCTATGATGTAAATACGATAAAGGGTTATACTATAACTATGAACGCCTAAATAAGAGATTAATACTTGTTGTACAAAAACAGTACTGAAGGTCAGCATGTATTTATAAACCTCAGTTACATAACGCACAATTTACTACTTTAATACCATTTGCTAAAGAGAGTAAGCAATGTGCATACATAGCAAGCCAATACTAGTTTGGTTAAACCAAATCAACCTCACTAAGAGGTCACAAACTGTGCATGTCGAAATAAGACAGCACAAAAACCGTTTTCAATAATCAATATATGAAAGAAGCTCCTAAGTTTACCTAATGATCTACAAGCACCTTAAGCCAAAATGAAGGCGTAACTTAGAAGTGTGTTTGTAATCTTGAATTAATAACTGTAAGGACGAAAATAAGTCTGGCCACAATAGGCACAGACGTGAAAGCTGCAGCTAAATTGCGCTCAGACCAACATCTGAAATTTAGCAACTGTGAACTCAACGTTAAAACACCACATATTTTACACAATAATAAAGTGTTAATTTGACACGATATACAACAAGTGCACCAAATATCTAAGGTATTTGCAATAAGTTCACAACCTCATGTGTTAAAATACCTACAGATTACTATACTATACAAGGTAATAAATATTTTATAGAAGCTCCATTACCCTCTTATAGTGAGCAAAATTATTTTGTAATTCAAGGTACCACTAGTATCCCAAGTCCTAAGAAGACATCATATAGACGGATCATTTTTATTTTTTTACCGGTCAGTGTATAACACACGATCAGTATATGAACCCCAGTGAATACATTTTTGTCCATTCCCAGTACAGGATAACATATGGGATATTAGATGTTAGGATTTAATTTACTCAATATTGTATGATAGCACCTATTACTATAATCCTACAAATGGTTAATGATATTAACTATAGACAATACCAATACTGTCTATAAAATCACCATATTCATTTAATCCCATAGGTACTATTGCTGTTGTACCGGATAAAATACCTAGAACTCCCAGTATTGAGGTGTACTCTCTGCCCTAGGTACCCACAATATTTGTATAACTAGGTTACGGAACTGACTACTAATCAATATATGTGCGATTCTGTTCCTATGTGTTTTTAAAGTACACACACACACACACATTAATCCAATTTTATTTATATTTAATAAAAGTTATGTTTTAATTAAATTCACTCGAATACAAAGTTTCTGGTCCTTAAAAGTGAGTCTATTATTCACATTAATCAGGGACGGAAGTGCTCTTGAAAGTGCACTTTTTTCAGTCTTGATCCCTTCTCTTGGGCTCTAGACTTCATTCCTAAGTTGTTCCCGTGCACAAGCACTCCTGCTCATATCCAGGATATATACACACACGCACTTATATACATATACACAAATATCCACATGTGTATGTAGGTGTGTGTATATATACATACAAATGTATATTGATACATTCATCTAATTAAATTGAGCAACCCTGTAACAATAATAGTGTAGTGCTAGTGCCACCCCTTCTTCTTATAATATGTAATATGTGTAGACTTGATGGGACATACATAAGGCTATACTAAGTAATAAGTAACATGTAATATGTGTAGACTTGATGGGACATACATAAGGCTATACTAAGTAATAAGTAACATGTAATATGTGTAGACTTGATGGGACATACATAAGGTTAAACTAAGTAATAAGTAACATGTAATATGTGTAGACTTGATGGGACATGCATAAGGCTATCCTAAGTAATAAGTAACATGTAATATGTGTAGGTCTGATGGGACATGCATAAGGCTATACTAAGTAATAAGTAACATGTAATATGTGTAGACTTGATGGGACATACATAAGGCTATAATAAGTAGTAAGTAACATGTAATATGTGTAGACTTGATGGGACATACATAAGGCTATAATAAGTAGTAAGTAACATGTAATATGTGTAGACTTGATGGGACATACATAAGGCTATAATAAGTAGTAAGTAACATGTAATATGTGTAGACTTGATGGGACATACATAAGGCTATACTAAGTAATAAGTAACATGTAATATGTGTAGACTTGATGGGACATGCATAAGGTTATACTAAGTAATAGGCAACATGTAATATGTGTAGTCTTGATGGGACATGCATAAGGCTATACTAAGTAATAAGTAACATGTAATATGTGTAGACTTGATGGGACATACATAAGGCTATCCTAAGTAATAAGTAACATGTAATATGTGTAGACTGGATGGGACATGCATAAGGCTATACTAAGTAATAAGTAACATGTAATATATGTATACTTGATGGGACATACATAAGGTTACACTAAGTAATAAGTAACATGTAATATGTGTAGACTTGATGGGACATACATAAGGCTGTACTAAGTAATAAGTAACATGTAATATGTGTAGACTTGATGGGACATACATAAGGCTATACTAAGTAATAAGTAACATGTAATATGTGTAGACTTGATGGGACATACATAAGGCTGTACTAAGTAATAAGTAACATGTAATATGTGTAGACTTGATGGGACATACATAAGGCTATACTAAGTAATAAGTAACATGTAATATGTGTAGACTTGATGGGACATACATAAGGCTATACTAAGTAATAAGTAACATGTAATATGTGTAGACTTGATGGGACATGCATAAGGTTATACTAAGTAATAAGTAACATGTATATGTGTAGACTTGATGGGACATGCATAAGGCTATCCTAAGTAATAAGTAACATGTAATATGTGTAGACTTGATGGGACATACATAAGGTTATACTAAGTAATAAGTAACATGTAATATGTGTAGACTTGATGGGACATGCATAAGGCTATCCTAAGTAATAACTAACATGTAATATGTGTAGACTTGATGGGACATGCATAAGGTTATACTAAGTAATAGGCAACATGTAATATGTGTAGTCTTGATGGGACATACATAAGGCTATACTAAGTAATAAGTAATATGTAATATGTGTAGACTTGATGGGACATGCATAAGGCTATACTAAGTAATAAGTAACATGTAATATGTGTAGACTTGATGGGACATGCATAAGGCTATACTAAGTAATAAGTAACATGTAATATGTGTAGACTTGATGGGACATACAAAAGGCTATACTAAGTAATAAGTAACATGTAATATGTGTAGACTTGATGGGACATACAAAAGGCTATACTAAGTAATAAGTAACATGTAATATGTGTAGACTTGATGGGACATACAAAAGGCTATACTAAGTAATAAGTAACATGTAATATGTGTAGACTTGATGGGACATACAAAAGGCTATACTAAGTAATAAGTAACATGTAATATGTGTAGACTTGATGGGACATGCATAAGGCTATACTAAGTAATAAGTAACATGTAATATGTGTAGACTTGATGGGACATACATAAGGCTATACTAAGTAATAAGTAACATGTAATATGTGTAGACTTGATGGGACATGCATAATGCTATTCTAAGTAATAAGTAACATGTAATATGTGTAGACTTGATGGGACATGCATAAGGCTATACTAAGTAATAAGTAACATGTAATATGTGTAGACTTGATGGGACATACATAAGGCTATACTAAGTAATAAGTAACATGTAATATGTGTAGACTTGATGGGACATGCATAAGGCTATACTAAGTAATACGTAACATGTAATATGTGTAGACTTGATGGGACATACATAAGGCTATCCTAAGTAATAAGTAACATGTAATATGTGTAGACTTGATGGGACATACATAAGGCTATACTAAGTAATAAGTAACATGTAATATGGGTAGACTTGATGGGACATGCATAAGGCTATTCTAAGTAATAAGTAACATGTAATATGTGTAGACTTGATGGGACATGCATAAGGCTATACTAAGTAATAAGTAACATGTAATATGTGTAGACTTGATGTGACATACATAAGGCTATACTAAGTAATAAGTAACATGTAATATGGGTAGACTTGATAGGACATGCATAAGGCTATACTAAGTAATAAGTTACATGTAATATGTGTAGACTTGATGGGACATACATAAGGCTATACTAAGTAATAAGTAACATGTAATATGTGTAGACTTGATGGGACATGCATAAGGCTATCCTAAGTAATAACTAACATGTAATATGTGTAGACTTGATGGGACATGCATAAGGTTATACTAAGTAATAGGCAACATGTAATATGTGTAGTCTTGATGGGACATACATAAGGCTATACTAAGTAATAAGTAATATGTAATATGTGTAGACTTGATGGGACATGCATAAGGCTATACTAAGTAATAAGTAACATGTAATATGTGTAGACTTGATGGGACATGCATAAGGCTATACTAAGTAATAAGTAACATGTAATATGTGTAGACTTGATGGGACATACAAAAGGCTATACTAAGTAATAAGTAACATGTAATATGTGTAGACTTGATGGGACATACAAAAGGCTATACTAAGTAATAAGTAACATGTAATATGTGTAGACTTGATGGGACATACAAAAGGCTATACTAAGTAATAAGTAACATGTAATATGTGTAGACTTGATGGGACATACAAAAGGCTATACTAAGTAATAAGTAACATGTAATATGTGTAGACTTGATGGGACATGCATAAGGCTATACTAAGTAATAAGTAACATGTAATATGTGTAGACTTGATGGGACATACATAAGGCTATACTAAGTAATAAGTAACATGTAATATGTGTAGACTTGATGGGACATGCATAAGGCTATTCTAAGTAATAAGTAACATGTAATATGTGTAGACTTGATGGGACATGCATAAGGCTATACTAAGTAATAAGTAACATGTAATATGTGTAGACTTGATGGGACATACATAAGGCTATACTAAGTAATAAGTAACATGTAATATGTGTAGACTTGATGGGACATGCATAAGGCTATACTAAGTAATACGTAACATGTAATATGTGTAGACTTGATGGGACATACATAAGGCTATCCTAAGTAATAAGTAACATGTAATATGTGTAGACTTGATGGGACATACATAAGGCTATACTAAGTAATAAGTAACATGTAATATGGGTAGACTTGATGGGACATGCATAAGGCTATTCTAAGTAATAAGTAACATGTAATATGTGTAGACTTGATGGGACATGCATAAGGCTATACTAAGTAATAAGTAACATGTAATATGTGTAGACTTGATGTGACATACATAAGGCTATACTAAGTAATAAGTAACATGTAATATGGGTAGACTTGATAGGACATGCATAAGGCTATACTAAGTAATAAGTTACATGTAATATGTGTAGACTTGATGGGACATACATAAGGCTATACTAAGTAATAAGTAACATGTAATATGTGTAGACTTGATGGGACATACATAAGGCTATCCTAAGTAATAAGTAACATGTAATATATGTAGACTTGATGGGACATACATAAGGCTATACTAAGTAATAAGTAACATGTAATATGTGTAGACTTGATGGGACATACATAAGGCTATACTAAGTAATACGTAACATGTAATATGTGTAGACTTGATAGGACATGCATAAGGCTATACTAAGTAATAAGTTACATGTAATATGTGTAGACTTGATGGGACATGCATAAGGCTATACTAAGTAATAAGTAACATGTAATATGGGTAGACTTGATGGGACATGCATAAGGCTATTCTAAGTAATAAGTAACATGTAATATGGGTAGACTTGATGGGACATGCATAAGGCTATACTAAGTAATAAGTGACATGTAATATGTGTAGACTTGATGGGACATACATAAGGCTATAATAAGTAATAAGTAACATGTAATATGTGTAGACTTGATGGGACATGCATAAGGCTATACTAAGTAATAAGTTACATGTAATATGTGTAGACTTGATAGGACATGCATAAGGCTATACAAAGTAATAAGTAACATGTAATATGGGTAGACTTGATGGGACATACATAAGGCTATACTAAGTAATAAGTAACATGTAATATGGGTAGACTTGATGGGACATACATAAGGCTGTACTAAGTAATAAGTAACATGTAATATGTGTAGACTTGATGGGACATACATAAGGTTATCCTAAGTAATAAGTTACATGTAATATGGGTAGACTTGATAGGACATGCATAAGACTATCCTAAGTAATAAGTAACATGTAATATGTGTAGACTTAATGGGACATGCATAAGGCTATCCTAAGTAATAAGTAACATGTAATATGTGTAGACTTGATGGGACATGCATAAGGCTATACTAAGTAATAAGTTACATGTAATATGTGTAGACTTGATGGGACATACATACGGCTATACTAAGTAATAAGTTACATGTAATATGGGTAGACTTGATGGGACATACATAAGGCTATAATAAGTAATAAGTAACAGTAATATGTGTAGACTTGATGGGACATGCATAAGGCTATACTAAGTAATAAGTAACATGTAATATGTGTAGACTTGATAGGACATGCATAAGGCTATACTAAGTAATAAGTAACATGTAATATGTATAGACTGGATGGGACATACATAAGGCTATACTAAGTAATAAATAACATGTAATTTGTGTAGACTTGATAGGACATGCATAAGGCTATACTAAGTAATAAGTAACATGTAATATGTGTAGACTTGATGGGACATGCATAAGGCTATACTAAGTAATAAGTAACATGTAATATGTATAGATTTGATGGGACATACATAAGGCTATACTAAGTAATAAGTAACATGTAATATGTGTAGACTTGATGGGACATACATAAGGCTATACTAAGTAATAAGTAACATGTAATATGTGTAGACTTGATGGGACATACATAAGGCTATACTAAGTAATAAGTAACATGTAATATGTGTAGACTTGATGGGACATACATAAGGCTGTACTAAGTAATAAGTAACATGTAATATGTGTAGACTTGATGGGACATACATAAGGCTATACTAAGTAATAAATAACATGTAATATGTGTAGACTTGATGGGACATACATAAGGTTATCCTAAGTAATAAGTTACATGTAATATGGGTAGACTTGATGGGACATACATAAGGCTATACTAAGTAATAAGTAACATGTAATATGTGTAGACTTGATAGGACATGCATAAGGCTATACTAAGTAATAAGTAACATGTAATATGTGTAGACTTGATGGGACATACATAAGGCTATACTAAGTGATAAGTAACATGTAATATGTGTAGACTTGATAGGACATGCATAAGGCTATACTAAGTAATAAGTAACATGTAATATGTGTAGACTTGATAGGACATGCATAAGGCTATACTAAGTAATAAGTAACATGTAATATGTGTAGACTTGATGGGACATACATAAGGTTATACTAAGTAATAAGTAACATGTAATATGTGTAGACTTTATAGGACATGCATAAGGCTATACTAAGTAATAAGTAACATGTAATATGTGTAGACTTGATGGGACATGCATAAGGCTATACTAAGTAATAAGTAACATGTAATATGTGTAGACTTGATAGGACATGCATAAGGCTATCCTAAGGAAAAAGTAACATGTAATATGTGTAGTCTTGATGGGACATACATAAGGCTATACTAAGTAATAAGTAACATGTAATATGTGTAGTCTTGATGGGACATACATAAGGCTATACTAAGTAATAAGTAACATGTAATATGTATAGACTTGATGGGACATACATAAGGTTACACTAAGTAATAAGTAACATGTAATATGTATAGACTTGATGGGACATACATAAGGTTACACTAAGTAATAAGTAACATGTAATATGTATAGACTTGATGGGACATACATAAGGCTATACTAAGTAATAAGTAACATGTAATATGTGTAGTCTTGATGGGACATACATAAGGCTATACTAAGTAATAAGTAACATGTAATATGTGTAGTCTTGATGGGACATACATAAGGCTATACTTAGTAATAAGTAACATGTAATATGTGTAGTCTTGATGGGACATACATAAGGCTATACTAAGTAATAAGTAACATGTAATATGTGTAGTCTTGATAGGACATACATAAGGCTATACTAAGTAATAAGTAACATGTAATATGTGTAGTCTTGATAGGACATACATAAGGCTATACTTAGTAATAAGTAACATGTAATATGTGTAGTCTTGATGGGACATACATAAGGCTATACTTAGTAATAAGTAACATGTAATATGTGTAGTCTTGATGGGACATACATAAGGCTATACTAAGTAATAAGTAACATGTAATATGTGTAGTCTTGATAGGACATACATAAGGCTATACTTAGTAATAAGTAACATGTAATATGTGTAGTCTTGATGGGACATACATAAGGCTATACTAAGTAATAAGTAACATGTAATATGTGTAGTCTTGATAGGACATACATAAGGCTATACTAAGTAATAAGTAACATGTAATATGTGTAGACTTGATAGGACATGCATAAGGCTATACTAAGTAATAAGTAACATGTAATATGTGTAGACTTGATGGGACATGCATAAGGCTATACTAAGTAATAAGTAACATGTAATATGTGTAGACTTGATAGGACATGCATAAGGCTATCCTAAGGAAAAAGTAACATGTAATATGGGTAGACTTGATGGGCCTTTTTGGTTCTTATCTACCGTCAAATTCTATGTTTCTATGTTAACTTTGCTAAATTCATAGCTACGAACCTTAAGAGATATAAACAACGGAACAGCTTATTGCCTACGGTGTAACTCCTGTTACAATAATATATAAATAGTAACTTGCTCTGAAGATAATCAAACCACGTTGATATTAATCTGCTTGAGAATTGCAGAGTAAGTGATTAAATTGATATAGTGCAACAAAGTTACAATATTGTGATTTATCATCACAGCACATTAGCGGTATAACAAATCAAAGGGTTTTCACTCTTATAACAGAAGTGATCAACATCGTAGTTGTATTCTAGGCAAAAACATCTTTAGCAGCTACAAAATATAACAAAGCTGTAAAATACGCTATGCATTAAAGTGACAGACACAATATATAAGTTCAACACTGATATTGCATATTCATGATTCAACCTGAACATCTTTAGCGGTTGTAAAAGCAAAACAACAGAAAAATACAACCCACAATAGAACTGCTTAATTAGCCAAAAGACTAATATATTTTGTTTGCCACAAGCAAACCATAAGGAAATATAGAAGTATAGAGGTCTATAAAGTATTACTTAAAGTGGTATAACCCCAAATGCTAGCATATATTAATAACTAGTTTGTATATATAAGGCCAAGGAAAACCACACTGAATAAGTACAACATTAATATATAAGCAAATACAAGATTGAAACTTCACAGATCCTATCTTGATACCACTCAAAAATTAAAATCAATCTAAAGGAGAAGTGTTTTTAATTTTCGTGAGAGCAGCAGATCACTAGATAATACAAGCTGTCTCTTAAATAAATATTAATAAAAGTTAGTTTTTATTTTTGTCTGCTAACAGCACCACATTGTAACTTATAATTAAAATAAGTGCAGAGAAGCATACTTTTCTGACATAATTCACACACCAGTGATTTATGCCTATTTAGTAGTAATTCCATTGAGGATGCGTGCGTAACTGTCGACGGACATTACAAATGCAATTATAGTATATATATATATATATATATATATATATATAGACAGATAGGCAGGTATATACAGGCATAAGTAGGTATAGTGTTTACAGTGATATATATATATATATATATATATATATTCAGAAAGAGGAAAGGGAAATGAAGTTACGAAGCTGGTTACCTGTACACTTTGAGGAGAAAACGCTGTCGTCCTTTAGCGTAAAGTAGACTCAACACTCAGGGATTCAGAAGTGCAGGTGAAATCCACAGGTGTGTATGTCTGCATGTAATGAAAACAGAAAAGAAACCAGGTAAAAATTAAGTAGATTAGGTGTATTCCTTAATCGTAGAGAATAAACACTATGCACAAGCCTTTGTAAAATAACTGAATATTTATTGGATATGCATAAAAAATTGAAGTAAACTCACAGAAAACAAGGAGATACATCATCTGACGCATTTCAAGCCCCACTGGTGCTTTCTCTAAAAAGCCTATCCCTGTATACACATACCTGTCCCTGTATACAGATGCCTACCCCTGTTTACACATACCTATCCTTGTATACACATACCTATCCATGTATACACATACCTATCCCTGCATACACATACCTATCCCTGTATACACAGGCCTACCCCTGTGTACACATGCCTATCCTTGTATACACATGCCTATCCCTGTATACACACGCCTATCCCTGTATACAAATGCCTATCCCTGTATACACACGCCTATCCCTGTATACACACGTCTATCCATGTATACACATGCCTATCCCTGTATACACATGCCAATCCCTGTTTACACATGCCTATCCCTGTATACACATGCCTATCCCTGTATACACATGCCTATCCTTGTATACACATACCTATCCTTGTATACACATGCCTATCCCTGTATACACATGCCTATCCCTGTATACACATGCCTATCCCTGTATACACATGCCTATCCTTGTAAACACATGCCTATCCCTGTATACACATGCCTATCCTTGTAAACACATGCCTATCCCTGTATACACATACCTATCCTTGTATACACTGTTAGATATAACCTAGGTTACAATATTAATTAATTATACCTCAGTAGTAACCTCCAAACGTATTATATATTCATGTAACTATATTTTTATTAAAAATTTATATTTATTCCTTAGTTCTGATCAGTTAAGCTTTATATACACATGGAATATATTTATGTAGAAAATAGATTATGAATCAATTATACATGTCTATGCTGTTACAATTTTCTTTACAAAGCGAGCTATACAAATATTTCTATAAACTTACCTTACTTAAAATCAAACTTAACAAATCTTCCCCCACACCAATTTTACCAGAACAATTTGTTTTTAACCAGCAACACTTAGTCCTATGCCAAAATATGGATCACTAACTTACAATGTTTAAACAACAACAACTAGAGAAGTTTGTATATTATCAACACAATAGCCAATTCATGTGCAGTTCTTAAAAGAAATAAATAAAACTGACTGAATAAATCTGGAAAACAAAACCTTTTTTAGGAATAAAATTAACTTAGCATCAATATAATTATTTCTAGACTACACAGGCCAATGGAACATAAGTTTAAAATACAAAATACTCTTTTAAATCACTGCTACCACTTAACTATGCTATAAAGAATTCCTCTGATTAAAAATATGAAATTATAAAAATTGCCATACATTACTAAATCACCAAATTTGAGAGTTTCAGCTTTTCCAATATTCTATTTTTTTCCACCTTCATATAAGAGGGGACGCACACGTCTGGAAGTAAATGTTAGGCCCAAGTTTTGTCTTACAAAACTCTGTGTATTTCCAAGGCAGCAGTTTAAGTCAGTAAGTCAAGTTAAGCAGCAAAAAAAGCCAAGCCCTCATTACTTCCTGTGCCAAAGTTTTTATCCCTGTTATAAAGCCCACCTCTTTTCTAATCATTGGTGAAATTTGGGTACGCCCTTATTTGGAGCTTGTCCGTCATTGGCCCTTTGGTAATGCATGTCTCTTAACAGTCAACCCTTTTTGCTGTAATACCAGTTTTAGTCCATTGGGGGCAGCAGACATAGAAAAACAGTTTGATTATCAAATACTGCTACAGTTTAATATATATATTTTAAGTGTTTAAGTGTTCATTAAATACACTTATGTTTCCTAGTATTATTAGACTTATCTGGTCAACATATATGGGACTATTTAATAGTACTGAAGATGTGCATATCAATACCAAACATGAGTATATTCCCCTACAATACACCTATAAATATACACACACTTCCCATTGGATTATATCATATACTTAATCTGCAAGTAGCATTCTGATGTGATCAATCATATAGCTATATTAAATTAAAAATAAATAACTTAAATCACAAAAAAAGTAATAGTGTGAATACTTGTGATATAAAAGGATATTGTGTAGATGATCCTCAATTCCTCAAAAGAGGAAAAAAGCAAATAGCGTGATATTGTTTAAGCAATTTAGTAAAAATGGTGCATACAAAGAATGGCTACTCACATATGCCTGAGCTATCGTCAGCTCAGGTGTAAATGCAGTCCAGAGTACAAAGCTGTCAGGATCAGCTATATCTGTGCATGTGTCTCATTCACAATCTCCAGAATCTCCAAAGAAAGGAAAACATAACAATAGTGCGATATTGTATTATAACAACTCAAATATCCATTATATCTGAGTTGGTTAAATACAATATCACTGTTATGTTTTCCTTTCTTTGGAGATTGTGAAGAGACACATGCACAGATATAGCTGATTCTGACAGCTTTGTACTAAGGACTGCATTTACACCTGAGCTGACGATAGCTCAGGCATATGTGAGTAGCCATTCTTTGTATATAGCTATATTAATAAGTAATTATATGCTTGATTATCTGCCCTTCATGGAACCATAGCATTTAATATCCTGGTTTATCAGATGTCTGAAATGAAAAAAACGTTGCTATTCTAAGAATTTGGAAGCATTTTAATTCACCAATGTAGCTATTAATTATATTTAATTCACTTTAGTATAAATACAGCATATCCCATATTTAGTATATTATCTGCATTTAATTATAATTCTGTAGTAATTAATTAATACAGATATATTTATTGGATTCTCATTCCATTTTAATATAAATATATCGCATATTCAGTATATCTCTTGATAATGTTATTTTGAATGCATGAACATGAATGTGATATAATTTATGGGACAACTCATTGAATATGTATTCCTTCACATGTCTGAAAAACAAAGGAGAAGTTATTTATTTTAAATATACAGTCATACGTTCATTTATAAACCTGGGACATATTCCTTAATAATAATATTTCTTTTTAATGACACAATGAGTCCACGGCTCATCATTAATTACTGTTGGGAATATCACTCCTGCCCAGCAGGAGGCGGCAAAGAGCACCACAGCAAAGCTGTTAAAGGGACATGAAACTCAAATTTTCTCTTTCACGATTTAGAAAGATCATGCAATTTTAAACAACTTTCTAATTTACTTCTATTATCTAATTTGTTTCATTCTCTTGAGATGCTTTGCTGAAAAGCATATCTAGATATGCTCAGTAGCTGCTGATTGGTAGATGCACATAGATGCCTCATGTGATTGGCTGACACATGTGCATTGTTATTTCTTCAACAAAGGATATCTTAAGAATGAAGCAAATTATATAATAGAAGTCAATTGGAATGTTATTTAAAATTGTATTCTCTATCTGAATCATGAAATAATTTTTTGGGATTTAGTGTCCCTTTAAATATCACCTCCCTTCCCTCCCACCCCAGTCATTCTCTTTGCCTTCGTTAGAGCAAGGAAGTGGTAAAGTTAGGTGTTAGTAAAAGATTCTCTCTGCGCCTCCCATATATGTATGCTGCCCTAATCCTGATAGCCTAAGCAAGATTACTCAGGCTTTATCCTTTTCCACAGGGCTGCCTGATGTGTGTATTGCTATATGTATTGTTTTTTTTTTGTTTGTTTGTTTTTATATTTTTAAATGCATATTTTATCACCATTATGCCTGACCATTATGTTAAAAGTTAGTTTAACCAGTTAAGGTCCATATATCTTTTTTTGTACTTTGTTTAATGGTTTATTCCCCTACATGAATACCTCTGTCTTATCTCTGTAATTTTCAACTTTCCCTGTCTTTGCTTAAATGACCCTTAGCTCAAATGTCCATAGACATACCCTCTCCATTCCTTTAAACTTTTGCAGGCCAATCGGATGCTAATATATCTCTCTCCCTCAGCCTGATTTTAATGCATATCTACCCCAGTTTTAAAAGAAAATACAGACATTCATCTCAGCTGTTCCACTGCTATGCAAACAGGTAGCCTATGGAAGATAGTTTCCCTCCCACCCCAGGCTCATTTCTTCATTTATAGATAGTCTCCCACACTACTTTCAGGTGTAAACACTGATCAACACATCCTTCCTTTTACTTAACCCTATAGAATACATACCCTCTCTTCCTACAAATAGATACATATCACACATCACTAGTATTTTTTTTCCCCATCTACAAACCTCATAGCACTAACATGAATCCAAATATGACCATACTGTTATTCATGATAACTCTTTTCTCACTCCAATTTTGTTCCTAACATTAATGTCATAAACACACACCTCAAACTGGAAAACACATTATCATACACCATGGCCTGCTCTGTTGCTGTAACTTATCTGCTGAGTGCTGGTGGGGAGTTATTAAAAATAACCCTCTTACCCCCACCTCACAAAATGATAAAGTATCACATTCACAATATGGCCAAACAAAAATGATTTCCAAATTCCTATTCCTTATGTTACTTGCCCTTGCAAATGATGTAGAGTGTAACCCTGGTCCAGCAACAAATTCCATTCCTAGCCTTCCAGCTAAAAAAGGAATCTCCTTTGTGCACTGTAATATCCGCAGCTTACTACCAAAAATCGATGCACTGCAAGCTTGGTGTTCACATTACAAGCCCAAAATCATTGTGATCTCTTAATCGTGGCTAACCGCAAAAATACCTGACTGCCATTGCAATACATGGGTATTCATGCCATAGAAATGATAGAGCAAAGAGAGGAGGCGACATTGTAATTTATGCTGACATTTCCACAAAGTACACCCCCTTACAAAAATATAGCTCTCCTGCCACCTTTGATTTCCTTTCTGGCACAATTGAGATCCGGTGCAGTAAATCAATCGTTGTTGCAGGAATCTACCGCCCACCTAGCTCCCCTGTGCATTCAATTTCTGACATAGCACATCTCCTTAGTGAAACCATAGCTCAAAACCCAAAAAGTTAAATTTTGGTTTTTGAAGATTTTAATATTGATTGGCTGAATCCAAAAAATAATAGTTGTCGCTCACTGTTTAAATCTTTGCAGCTAACACAATTCATCTCCTCCCCAACTCGCATAAACATCAAAAGCCGAAATCACACCCTGCTCGACTGGATTCTCTCCACTTCTCCCGACCGAATCCAGGAAGCAGGTGTTCTCCCTAACCATTTCAGTGACCACTGCTTAGTGTTCTGTGTGCGCAAAATAAAGGCAACTAAATCCTCTCCCAAGGTTAAAATCACCAGGTCCTTCAAAAAATTTAATCTTCAATCATTTCTAAATGACATCAAGAAACCTCCCCTGGCACAGATTAAACCTAATCCCAGATCTAGACTCTGCAGTTGAATTCTTTCAGTCTGAACTCCTACAAGTTTGAAATTTACATGCCCCGCTGCGTAAGGTGAGAGTAAAAGGAGCACACTTGAATTGAATAACAGCTGACCTCATTCAAATGTACAAGTTTCGGGATTCACTGTGGTCAAACTTCAAGCATACAGGCTCTATGAACGATCACTGTGTATATAGACAATGGCGAAATATAAGTACTAAACAAACAAAATTGGCCAAGGCCCAATATTTCTGTGAAAATCTGAACAATAACATATCAAAACCTAGAAAGTTTTGGAAACTCATAAATAACTTACAAAATCCTCCAATCCACTCCCAACCACCCACTGTCAATGTGGACAACCATTCCTGCAACTCCCCTTAGAACGCATCCTGAAACTACAAATGTGGATCAGGCCCCACTAAATCAGCAAAGACCCTGTATAGAGAAGTTCAATTTTAGACCTGTACCCATCAATGTCATAAAGAAACACCTTAATAATCTAAAAATGAAAAACCAGTCTGGACCTGATCAAATCCCAGCAATGCTGTTGAAGCTCAGTGCGCCGGCAATTGCTAAACCGGTCACAACCCTAATTAATGAATCCTTGGTGTCTGGATACATACCCAAACATTGGAAAACTGCAAGAGTAGTGCCTATCCATAAAAGTGGGGAGTTAACCTTGGTTTCTAATTATCGCCCTATATCTTTGCTCCCAGTATTGTCAAATATCTTAGAAAAATGTGTTCATACGCAATTATGTGAGTATTACCAACAATCTAACTATCTGACCCCTGATTAATCAGGTTTTCGACTGAATCACTCCACTACAACTGCCCTCCTAAAAGTTTGCAACGACATCCAAACTGGCATGGAACAAGGAGACCTAACTGGAGCTATTTTCCTTGATTTTGCAAAGGCCTTTGACACAGTAGACCACAACATACTACTGCTCAAACTAAAAAACTCTGGTAGTGCTGATCATCCGTTAACCTGGTTTCGATCATATGTATCGGATCGATCACAATATGTCTCCTTTTCTGACAGTGACTCCCTCCCTCTCCCAGTCACGTGTGGTGTTCCCCAAGGTTCCATTCTCGGCCCCCTACTATTCACATTATTTATAAATGATTTGCCTAATGTCTGCAAATTCTCAACTGTACACATGTATACAGATGACACGGTAATCTATGAAAACAATTCTGATCTGCCGCAGCTTGAAGCAGTGCTCCAAGACCAGTTCACAGAGGTAGAAAAGTGGATCTCAAAAAACAAACTCTTCCTAAACACTGACAAAACTGTCACAATGATCTTTGGAACAGGACCTAAATTACACAAATTACAAAATTCACATCTTTGCATCAAAACAAAATCCAATTGCACGCTGACCGCCGTCCACTTTTTTAAATACTTAGGTATGTTGTTAGACCCCAATCTATCTTTTGGCCTCCACATAGAAAAACTTGCATCTAAACTTTATCCAAAACTAGGTGCCCTGTACCGAAACAAATCTTGCCTCAGCCCCACAGTAAAGGAAAAGATTGTACAGCAAATGCTGATGCCTATCATGGATTATGGGGACATAGTATACGCACCTGCACTGCAAACTCACCTTAATAAACGTAATACATTGTATAACTCGTTCTGCCACTTTGTGCTACAATGTAACTACAGGACCCACCATTGTGACATGCTAAAAGAACTAAACTGGCTGTCGCTGGAATCCAGACGCACCCTCCATCTTTCCTGCCTTGTGTTTAAGAGCCTTTCTGGGAAGCTCCCACCCTACCTGAGCAGAATGCTCTCCCCGGCTATTCCCACCTCCTATAACCTCCGATCCAGTACCAGCACATTATTTAGTTTGCCTCAATACAAAAAGAAAGCAGCTCGATCCTCCTTTTCCTACAGAGCACCACAATTATGGAATGACCTCCCTCACACTTTAAAAACTTCCCCAAGTCTAATATCCTTTAAGAGATCCCTCTATACATATCTCAAAACAGAATGCTCCTGTCATGGTTGATTAAATATTTCCTACCTGTTCTATGTTAAATTCTGCATATATTGTGTATTATTATTGTTTTTGTATTTTATTGTACCCTATTGTATCAATGCAATGTTTTGTGGTCCCAGGACATACTTGAAAATGAGAGAAATCTCAATGTATCCTTCCTGGTAAAATATTTTATAAATAAATAAATAAATGTGAGGGAGAGGACCTCACAAACCTGCTGAGCTGCCCTGTGGTCTGGCAGATTTACAAGGTAAGTGCTGACTTTTTATTCTGGGTCTGGGGAAAGGATCCAGAGGAAGTGGATCACTTTATTTACCTGGGACATAGAGCCACCTATATACAAAATTAGGGGATTTACAGACAGCACCTTTTCAGCAGGCACTGGGACTGAGGAGATAAACTTAAGATTAAGTGATTTTTCACTGCTCCCGGGGGCTTATATCACTGGGGCTGAGGAGATTTTTCACTGCTCCCGGGGGCTTATATCACTGGGGCTGAGGAGATTTTTCACTGCTCCCGGGTGCTTATATCACTGGGGCTGAGGAGATTTTTCACTGCTCCCGGGGACTTATATCACTGGGGCTGAGGAGATTTTTCACTGCTCCCGGGTGCTTATATCACTGGGGCTGAGGAGATTTTTCACTGCTCCCGGGTGCTTATATCACTGGGGCTGAGGAGATTTTTCACTGCTCCCGGGGGCTTATATCACTGGGACTGAGGAGATATACTTAAGATTAAGTGATTTTTCACTGCCCCCGGGTGCTTATATCACTGGGGCTGAGGAGATATACTTAAGATTAAGTGATTTTTCACTGCTCCCGGGTGCTTATATCACTGGGGCTGAGGAGATTTTTCACTGCTCCCGGGGGCTTATATCACTGGGACTGAGGAGATATACTTAAGATTAAGTGATTTTTCACTGCTCCCAGGGGCTTATATCACTGGGGCTGAGGAGATTTTTCACTGCTCCCGGGGGCTTATATCACTTGGGCTTAGGAGATATACTTAAGATTAAGTGATTTTTCACTGCTCCCGGGGGCTTATATCACTGGGGCTGAGGAGATATACTTAAGATTAAGTGATTTTTCACTGCCCCCGGGTGCTTATATCACTGGGGCTGAGGAGATATACTTAAGATTAAGTGATTTTTCACTGCTCCCAGGGGCTTATATCACTGGGGCTGAGGAGATTTTTCACTGCTCCCGGGGGCTTATATCACTGGGGCTGAGGAGATAAACTTAAGATTAAGTGATTTTTCACTGCTCCCGGGGGCTTATATCACTGGGGCTGAGGAGATATACTTAAGATTAAGTGATTTTTCACTGCTCCCAGGGGCTTATATCACTGGGGCTGAGGAGATATACTTAAGATTAAGTGATTTTTCACTGCTCCCGGGGGCTTATATCACTGGGGCTGAGGAGATATACTTAAGATTAAGTGATTTTTCACTGCTCCCGGGGGCTTATATCACTGGGGCTGAGGAGATAAACTTAAGATTAAGTGATTTTTCACTGCTCCCAGGGGCTTATATCACTGGGGCTGAGGAGATATACTTAAGATTAAGTGATTTTTCACTGCCCCCGGGTGCTTATATCACTGGGGCTGAGGAGATATACTTAAGATTAAGTGATTTTTCACTGCTCCCAGGGGCTTATATCACTGGGGCTGAGGAGATAAACTTAAGATTAAGTGATTTTTCACTGCTCCCGGGGGCTTATATCACTGGGGCTGAGGAGATAAACTTAAGATTAAGTTATTTTTCACTGCTCCCAGGGGCTTATATCACTGGGGCTGAGGAGATAAACTTAAGATTAAGTGATTTTTCACTGCTCCCAGGGGCTTATATCACTGGGGCTGAGGAGATAGGCTCATTAGAGGTGGTGTTTCACTGTTCACAGGGCTAAGCAGCCGTCTAGAAACTGAAGACTTAGTTTACTTCCAGGCTTTGCAGATAATATCTCCTGGTGACTTAACTTTAAGCATTAAAATGGCGACCGGGAGATTGCCTTTGGAAACGCCCACGATGGGCGGAGCTATGTGTGGCACCACTTCCTTTACACTTCCTAACACTTCCTGTTATCGGAAGGATCAGACAGTTTGATATATAAATTGAGCCCTCAGTGTTTAAACATGCGTTAGGACCGGACAGCGCTACTTTTTCTGAGGGAATGTATCTGGTGTTAGAAAGCCAAATGGGAACCTCAGCAAAGTTAACTGAGGGGTAGAATGGTTCTGAAGTATTTGTGTACCAATTTAGCCTATTTTCTGCACAAAAAAGAAAAACTTACGTTTTAAAATTTAAAGAGACAGTACCGTTTATTCTGTGTTAATTTTTAAAAAAAATGTAAGACTTTTATCTGATTAATTCATCCATTGTGTTTCTTGTTCTTTATGTTTTGATACCTATATGGAACCACCAATCCCTTTCTGTTTCTCATGTGGTGAGAGTATTTAAAAAATAGGGATAGACTTTTCTGAGCCAACTTCTTCTAAGGCGAATGTTGTTCAGGAGTCTAATGACAATGTTCAATATATGCCGCATCTTTCTCCTCAAATGTGCGAAAAATTTTATCGCCCACACATGCAGTGCCTTGCGCTTCCTCTCAAACTCCACGTGGAGTTACCTTGCAAGACATTGCTTCTCTAATGTCATCAGCAGTATCTGAGGCATTGGCCCCTATTTAACAAGGTCTGGCGGACCTGATCCGGCAGTGCGGATCACCTCGCTGAATACGGAGAGCAATACGCTCTCCATATTCAGCATTGCACCAGCATCTCACAAGAGCTGCTGGTGCAACACCGCCCCCTGCAGACTCGCGGCCAATCGGCCGCCAGTAGGGGGGTGTCAATCAACCCGATAGTACTCGATCGGGTTGATTTCCGGCGATGTCTGTCCACCTGCTCAGAGCAGGCGGACAGGGTTATGGAGCAGCGGTCTTTGTGACCGCTGCTTCATAACTGCTGTTTCTGGCAAGCCTGAAGACTCGCCAGAAACACGGGGCATCAAGCTCCTTTTGGAGCTTGATAGATAGGCCCCATTTTCTGCTTTTCCCGTGCTGCAGGGAAAACGTAAGAGGAAATGTATTCAAATAAAGGTTTCTGATACAGTAGTGGCTATTCCGAAAGTCTTCTTTCCAGAAGCTTGAAGAGGAATATACATCGGTAGTATCTGAGGGGGAAAACTCAGACAGTGTAATACCGTTATCTAATACTGAAGTTGTTTTCTCCAGGTTTTGGCTTGTACACCTCCGTTTGTTAATTAAGGAGGTTTTAGCTACCTTGGAAGACTTCAAGACTAAGGGGCATATTTAGCAAGCTCCCAATGGAGCTTGATGGCCCGTGTTTCTGGCGAGCCTGCAGGCTCACCAGAAACAGCAGTTATGAAGCAGCGGTCACAAAGACCGCTGCTCCATAACCTGTCCGCCTGCTCTGAGCAGGCGGACACGCATCGCCGGAATTCAACCCGATCGAGTACGATCGGGTTGATTGACACCCCCCTGCTGGTGGCCTATTGGCCGCAAGTCTGCAGGGGGCGGCGTTGCACCAGCAGCTCTTGTGAGCTGCTGGTGCAATGCTGAATACGGCGAGCGTAGTTGTTCCTTTAAAGATCCTATGGATAAGAAGTTAGAGGAGTTGCTCAAAAGAATGTATGTACATCTGGGTTACAATGGTAACTTGCGGTGCTAACATCACTAGTTTGGCAGCATACTAGTTTCATGCGTTGTCTGATTGTAGTCAGACAAATACTGCCCTCGAAGAAATACAGGATAGGTTAAAGGCCTTTAAGTTAGACAACTCCTTTATTACAGATGCTTCCCTTCAGTTTGTTAACAGGCAGCTAGGATTTTAGGCTTGTCATATTGGGCCACAGAGTGTTATGATTAAAATCTTGTTCTGCGGATGTCTCATCTAAGTCTAATCTTTTGACGACTCCTTACAAGGGTAAGACCTTGTTTGGACCTGGTTTGATGGAGATCATTACTGCCATTACCGGAGTTAAGGGACATTCCCTCCCTCAGGATAAGAGAAATAAATAAAAGGGACGTCAGAGAAAGTTCTAGGAAAATCTTTCCACTCCCTCTTCCAGGCGTGAGATGTCCATGCCTTCCTGGTGACCCATTCAGTCTAGGACTAGGAAAAAGCAATCCAAGAAGCCTGCTGTTGAATCAGAGACAGCATGAAGGGCATGCCTCCGATCCGGGATCGGATCTTGTAGGGGGCTGGCTTCCTTCTTCATTTGGGCTTAAGTTTGAAATGTTCTGGATCCCTGCGTGGTGGACATTGTGTCCCAGGGATACAAACTAAAGTTCGGACCTTTCCTTCCAGGGGCAGGTTTTCTGTTTTCAAGATTATCTGTCGACCAGACAAAGGAGAGGCATTCTTACATTGTGTGCGGGACCTCTCCGACCTGGGAGCGGTTGTTCCTGTTCCAATGCAGGAACAAGGTCTGGAATTCTATTCCGATCTGTTCGTGGTTCCCAAGAAGGAGGGAACCTTCAGACCAACTTTAGATCTCAAAGTCCAAACAAGTTTGTCAGAATGCCGTCCTCCAAGATGGAAACTACTAGTTTCATTCTTCTTTTGGTCCAAGAGGGTAAATTTATGACCACGGTGGATTTAAGGGACGTTTTCTTCCATGTTCCCATCCACAGGGACCATCACAAGTTTCTAAGGCAAACAATTCCAGTTTGTGGCTCTTCCATTCGGCTTGATACAGCTCCCAGAATTTTGTCAAAGGTTCTGGGATCCCGGCTAGTGGTGCTCCGATTACGGGGCATTGCAGTGGTTATTTATCTGGACGACATTCTGGTTCAAGTGCCTTCTTTCACAAGCAGGATCATACACGGAAATGTTATCCTTCCTGCGGTCTCACAGATGGAAGGTGAATTTGGAAATTAATTCTACAAGGATAGTTTCCTTGGTAACCAATGAGAGTTAATTTGACAGAAGTCAGGAAATCAAAGATTTTGATTCTTGCCTAGCACTTCCGTTCTCTCCTCGCCCGTGAGTGGCTCAGTGCATGGAGGTAATTGGGCTGATGGTTGCGGCAGGGAACATCATCCTGTTCGCTCGTTTCCACCTTAGTCCTCTGCAGTTAGGCATACTCGGGCAGTGGAACGGAGATTATGTGAATCTGTCTCCGCGATTACAGCTAGAGCAGGAGACAGGGATTCCCTACCTTGGTGGTTGTCTCAGGATCATCTCTTCCAGGGAACCTGCTTTCGCAGATCCTCTTGGGTGATTGTGACTACAGACGCCAGATTTCTGGGATGGGGAGCAGGGTCTATTTTCTGCCTTGTCTTTTTTGTTACATATACGTCTGGAGGATTTCCCAGGCATACATTAGTTTTTGTCAGGCCTTGGTCAGGATTAGGCCTGTATTCTAGCCAGTTGCTCCTCCTTAGAATATTAATTTAGGAGTATTCAGGGGGCTCTATTTGAGCCAATGCATTCCTTAGATTATGTCTTGGAAAGTTTTGTTTTGTATTACTCTTTCCTCTGCTCGTAGAGTGTCAGAGCTCTCGGCATTACAGTGTGAGTCACCTTGCCTTACTTTTCTTCAGATAAGGTGGTTTTAGGTACCATTATGTTATTTTTGTCTGGGGCGTTAATCAGGAGACTGGTGTTCCTTCCTTGTACCCTAATCCTTCTTCTCGGAAGGAAGGGTTTTAGCACTATTTAGACTCACATTTTTACTTGCAGGCGACTAAGGATTTTGTAAGACTTCTTCTTTATCTGTGGTTTTCTCCGAAAGACGTAAGGAACAGAAAGTTACAGCTGCTTTTCTTTCTTTATGGCTGAAGAGTATCTTACATTTTGCCTAAGAGATTGCTGGATAGCAACCTCCAGAGAGAGTTGCGGCTCATTCCATGAGGGCTGTTGATTTCTCATGGGCAGTCAGAAGTGAAGTTTCTGTGGAACAGACTTGCAAGGCTGCATCTTGTTCTCTTTTCACTCTTCTTCAAAATTCTATAAAATTGCACTTTTGGCCTCAGTTGAGGTCGCTTTTGGGAGAAAGGTTCTTCAAGCAGTGGTGCCTTCAGTTTAGGTTCCTGTCTTGTCCATCCCTTATCATCTGTGTACTCTAGCTTGGGTATTGATTCCCAACAGTAATTAATGATGATCCGTGGACTCATCGTGTCATTAAAAAGAAAAGAAAATTAATGCTTACCTGATAAATGTATTTATTTTTTGACACGATGAGTCCACGGCCCACCCTCTTTTTGAGACCGGTTGTTGGTATGTTATAAACTTTAGACACCTCTGCACCTTGTTACTTCCTTTCTCTCCTTTACTTCGGTCGAATGACTGGGGTGGGAGGGAAGGGAGGTGAAATTTAACAGCTTTGCTGTGGTGCTCTATGCCGCCTCCTGCTGGGAGGAGTGATATTCCCAACAGTAATTAATGATGATCCGTGGACTCATCGTGTCAAAAAAGAAATAAATTTAACAGGTAAGCATACATTTTCTTTTTATTTATATAATCTGAGTATTTTAAATAGATCTGAAAATTATACAATTTATTTCAAATAAACTTTTCATATGACTTTTTAACTTCCCCCTATAACAACAACGGCATTTGAAGCTGACATAGAGTCTAGGGTCTGTGTATTGGAACTCAGTATGGAACACTTAACACCTAGATAATAGATATTTACATTTCCTGGCCACCCTGAAGTCTTGCTAGCTTCAAAGAAGTGATCATTTCAGACTTCTAGGCTCTCTCCCTACAGGGGGTCTGGTGATCTGATAGGAAATCCATTGAAATTATATCTCCTAATTTGATAGATGTCTGCTGTTGAACACTGAGATGTGTATTTCGTCAGAAAGAGGGGGTTTGATTTCTGAGTCTAGCTTCAGAATCTTGACAAAATGGATTTGCATTCAGCAATGGTATTAAGCATGTCCAGGTTTAATATTTAATATATAGCATACCTTTTTTATCTTATCATATATATATATATATATATATATATATATATATGTATATATAAATATATTTAATGTCACTCAGCAATAGCCTCACAACACATAACTATCCTTGTATACACATGCCTATCCCTGCATATGCATGCCTATCCCTGCATAAACATGCCTATCCCTGTATACACATGCCTATCTCTGTATGCACATGCCTATCCTTGTATGCACATGCCTATCCCTGCATACACATGCCTATCCCTGCATACACATGCCTATCCCTGTATACACATGCCTATCCCTGTATACTCATGCCTTTCCCTGTATACACATGCCTATCCCTGCATACACATGCCTATCCCTGCATACACATGCCTATCCCTGCATACACATGCCTATCCCTGTATACTCATGCCTATCCCTGTATACACATGCCTATCCCTGTATACTCATGCCTATCCCTGCATACACATGCCTATCCCTGCATACACATGCCTATCCCTGCATACACATGCCTATCCCTGCATACACATGCCTATCCCTGTATACTCATGCCTATCCCTGTATACACATGCCTATCCCTGTATACTCATGCCTATCCCTGTATACACATGCCTATCCCTGCATACACATGCCTATCCCTGTATACACATGCCTATCCCTGTATACTCATGCCTATCCCTGTATACACATGCCTATCCCTGTATACACATGCCTATCCCTGTATACTCATGCCTATCCCTGTATACTCATGCCTATCCCTGTATACTCATGCCTATCCCTGTATACACATGCCTATCCCTGTATACTCATGCCTATCCCTGTATACACATGCCTATCCCTGCATACACATGCCTATCCCTGTATACACATGCCTATCCCTGTATACTCATGCCTATCCCTGTATACACATGCCTATCCCTGTATACTCATGCCTATCCCTGTATATGCATGCCTATCCCTGTATACGCATGCCTATCCCTGTATACGCATGCCTATCCCTTCATACACAGGCCTATCCCTGCATACACATACCTATCCCTGCATACACATGCCTATCCCTGCATACACATACCTATCCCTGCATACACATGCCTATATCTGTATACAAATGCCTATCTCTGTATACACATGCCTATCCCTGCATACACATGCCTATGCCTGCATACACCGACCTATCCCTGTATACACAGGCCTATCCCTGTATACACATGCCTATCCCTGCATACACATGCCTATCTCTGTATACACATGCCTATCCCTGCATACACATGCCTATCCCTGCATACACCGACCTATCCCTGTATACACAGGCCTATCCCTGTATACACATGCCTATCCCTGCATACACCGACCTATCCCTGTATACACAGGCCTATCCCTGTATACACAGGCCTATCCCTGTATACACATGCCTATCCCTGCATACACATGCCTATCCCTGTATACGCATGCCTATCCCTGTATACGCATGCCTATCCCTGTATGCGCATGCCTATCCCTTCATACACAGGCCTATCCCTGCATACACATACCTATCCCTGCATACACATACCTATATCTGTATACACATGCCTATATCTGTATACACATGCCTATCCCTGCATACACATGCCTATCCCTGCATACACCGACCTATCCCTGTATACACAGGCCTATCCCTGTATACACATGCCTATCCCTGCATACACCGACCTATCCCTGTATACACAGGCCTATCCCTGTATACACAGGCCTATCCCTGTATACACATGCCTATCCCTGCATACACATGCCTATCCCTGTATACGCATGCCTATCCCTGTATACGCATGCCTATCCCTGTATGCGCATGCCTATCCCTTCATACACATGCCTATCCCTGCATACACATGCCTATCTCTGTATACACATGCCTATCTCTGTATACACAGACCTATCCCTGTATACACAGGCCTATCCCTGTATACACAGGCCTATCCCTGTATACACAGGCCTATCCTTGTATACACATGCCTATCCCTGTATACACATGCCTATCCCTGTATACACATGCCTATCCTTGTATTCACATGCCTATCCTTGTATACACATGCCTATCCCTGTATACACATGCCTATCCCTGTATACACATGCCTATCCCTGTATACACATGCCTATCCTTGTATACATATGCCTATCCCTGTATACACATGCCTATCCCTGTATACACATGCCTATCCTTGTATACACATGCCTATCCCTGTATACACATGCCTATCCTTGTATACACATGCCTATCCTTGTATACACATGCCTATCCCTGTATACACATGCCTATCCCTGTATACACATGCCTATCCCTGTATACACATGCCTATCCTTGTATACACATGCCTATCCCTGTATACACATGCCTATCCCTGTATACACATGCCTATCCTTGTATACACATGCCTATCCCTGTATACACATGCCTATCCCTGTATACACATGCCTATCCCTGTATACACATGCCTATCCTTGTATACACATGCCTATCACTGTATACACATGCCTATCCCTGTATACACATGCCTATCCCTGTATACACATGCCTATCCTTGTATACACATGCCTATCCTTGTATACACATGCCTATCCCTGTATACACATGCCTATCCTTGTATACAAATGCCTATCCCTTCATACACATACCTATCCTTGTATACACATGCCTATCCCTGTATACACATGCCTATCCCTGTGTACACAGGCCTATCCTTGTATACACATGCCTATCACTGTATACACATGCCTATCCCTTTATACACATGCCTATCCTTGTATACACATGCCTATCCCTGTATACACATGCCTATCCTTGTATGCACATGCCTATCCTTGTATGCACAGGCCTATCCTTGTATGCACAGGCCTATCCTTGTATGCACATGCCTATCCCTGTATACACAGGCCTATCCTTGTATGCACAGGCCTATCCTTGTATGCACATGCCTATCCCTGTATACACATGCCTATCCCTGTATACACATGCCTATCCCTGTATACACATACCTATCCCTGTATACACATGCCTATCCCTGTATACACATGCCTATCCCTGCATACACAGGCCTATCCCTGTATACACATGCCTATCCCTGCATACACATACCTATCCCTGTATACACATACCTATCCCTGTATACACATACCTATCCCTGTATACACAGGCCTATCCCTGTATACACATGCCTATCCCTGCATACACAGGCCTATCCCTGTATGCACATGCCTATCCCTGCATACACATACCTATCCCTGTATACACACGCCTATCGCAAATCAATGCATCAAACATATATATACGATTTGCTGTATTTCCCCATCTTTACTATCTTTTTAGCCTCCCTTATAAACCTCATTTCCCAAGATCCACTTGTGGTGGATGCCAGAAGATCGGTGAGGCGCTCCCCATCAACCCCCCAGGCAGAGGCAAAAAAATTAGTGTAGATGAACTTTATCCAGTATGATCTTACATCGGGCTTTACCCATAGCCGCTAGGTAATGTCAGTTTTACCTGGGTAATTCTAGGATTAGCCGATATCTGACTTTACCCATAGCCGCTAGCTAATGTCAGTTTTACCTGGGTAATGCTAGGCTTACCCGATATCTGACTTTACCCATAGCCGCTAGGTAATGTCAGTTTTACCTGGGTAATGCTAGGATTACCCGATATCTGACTTTACCCAAAGCTCTAGGTAATGTCAGTTTTACCTGGGTAATGCTAGGATTACCCGATATCTGACTTTACCCAAAGCTCTAGGTAATGTCAGTTTTACCTGGGTAATGCTAGGATTACCCGATATCTGACTTTACCCATAGCCGCTAGCTAATGTCAGTTTTACCTGGGTAATGCTAGGATTACCCGATATCTGACTTTACCCAAAGCTCTAGGTAATGTCAGTTTTACCTGGGTAATGCTAGGATTACCCGATATCTGACTTTACCCAAAGCTCTAGGTAATGTCAGTTTTACCTGGGTAATGCTAGGATTACCCGATATCTGACTTTACCCAAAGCTCTAGGTAATGTCAGTTTTACCTGGGTAATGCTAGGATTACCCGATATCTGACTTTACCCAAAGCTCTAGGTAATGTCAGTTTTACCTGGGTAATGCTAGGATTACCCGATATCTGACTTTACCCATAGCCGCTAGCTAATGTCAGTTTTACCTGGGTAATGCTAGGATTAGCCGATATCTGACTTTACCCAAAGCTCTAGGTAATGTCAGTTTTACCTGGGTAATGCTAGGATTACCCGATATCTGACTTTACCCATAGCCGCTAGCTAATGTCAGTTTTACCTGGGTAATGCTAGGATTACCCGATATCTGACTTTACCCATAACTTATAGACAGTTACATAGCATGCACATTGGCTTAAGCTATAGTGTTATGTGTATACATAGGGTTAGGTTATGTGTATACATAGGGTTAGGTTATGTGTATACATAGGGTTAGGTTATGTGTATACATAGGGTTAGGTTATGTGTATACATAGGGTTAGGTTATGTGTATACATAGGGTTAGGTTATGTGTATACATAGGGTTAGGTTATGTGTATACATAGGGTTAGGTTATGTGTATACATAGGGTTAGGTTATGTGTATACATAGGGTTAGGTTATGTGTATACATAGGGTTAGGTTATGTGTATACATAGGGTTAGGTTATGTGTATACATAGGGTTAGGTTATGTGTATACATAGGGTTAGGTTATGTGTATACACAGGGTTAGGTTATGTGTATACACAGGGTTAGGTTATGTGTATACACAGGGTTAGGTTATGTGTATACACAGGGTTAGGTTATGTGTATACACAGGGTTAGGTTATGTGTATACACAGGGTTAGGTTATGTGTATACACAGGGTTAGTTTATGTGTATACACAGGGTTAGGTTATGTGTATACACAGGGTTAGGTTATGTGTATACATAGGGTTAGGTTATGTGTATACATAGGGTTAGGTTATGTGTATACATAGGGTTAGGTTATGTGTATACATAGGGTTAGGTTATGTGTATACATAGGGTTAGGTTATGTGTATACATAGGGTTAGGTTATGTGTATACATAGGGTTAGGTTATGTGTATACATAGGGTTAGGTTATGTGTATACATAGGGTTAGGTTATGTGTATACATAGGGTTAGGTTATGTGTATACACAGGGTTAGGTTATGTGTATACACAGGGTTAGGTTATGTGTATACACAGGGTTAGGTTATGTGTATACATAGGGTTAGGTTATGTGTATACATAGGGTTAGGTTATGTGTATACATAGGGTTAGTTTATGTGTATACATAGGGTTAGGTTATGTGTATACATAGGGTTAGGTTATGTGTATACATAGGGTTAGGTTATGTGTATACATAGGGTTAGGTTATGTGTATACATAGGGTTAGGTTATGTGTATACATAGGGTTAGGTTATGTGTATACATAGGGCTAGGTTATGTGTATACATAGGGTTAGGTTATGTGTATACATAGGGTTAGGTTATGTGTATACATAGGGTTAGGTTATGTGTATACATAGGGCTAGGTTATGTGTATACATAGGGCTAGGTTATGTGTATACATAGGGTTAGGTTATGTGTATACATAGGGTTAGGTTATGTGTATACATTGGGTTAGGTTATGTGTATACATAGGGTTAGGTTATGTGTATACATAGGGTTAGGTTATGTGTATACATAGGGCTAGGTTATGTGTATACATAGGGCTAGGTTATGTGTATACATAGGGTTAGGTTATGTGTATACATAGGGTTAGGTTATGTGTATACATTGGGTTAGGTTATGTGTATACATAGGGTTAGGTTATGTGTATACATAGGGTTAGGTTATGTGTATACATAGGGTTAGGTTATGTGTATACATAGGGTTAGGTTATGTGTATACATAGGGTTAGGTTATGTGTATACATAGGGTTAGGTTATGTGTATACATAGGGTTAGGTTATGTGTATACATAGGGTTAGGTTATGTGTATACATAGGGTTAGGTTATGTGTATACATAGGGTTAGGCTATGTGTATACATAGGGTTAGGTTATGTGTATACATAGGGTTAGGTTATGTGTATACATAGGGTTAGGTTATGTGTATACATAGGGTTAGGTTATGTGTATACATAGGGTTAGGTTATGTGTATACATAGGGTTAGGTTATGTGTATACATAGGGTTAGGTTATGTGTATACATAGGGTTAGGTTATGTGTATACACAGGGTTAGGTTATGTGTATACACAGGGTTAGGTTATGTGTATACATAGGGTTAGGTTATGTGTATACACAGGGTTAGGTTATGTGTATACATAGGGTTAGGTTATGTGTATACATAGGGTTAGGTTATGTGTATGGATTAGATGTGTATGTTTGGGATACTGTAACTGTATGCAGATATACTCAGGTACTTTCTACTCTTACAGATGACAGCCCTTTCTGGCTTCCTCTCTATGGCAGCGTTTGTTGTCGTCTAACAGCCCAGCCAGACTGTATGAGCCAGGAAATGATGTCAGGAACACTGCAGATACAGGTAGGGACATTATCCTGTTTACAACCTGCCAGCAAACTTGTCTTTTTGAGGTTTGTATACCCATCAATAACTTTTGCAGCCAATAAGTAGCTTTTATCTGTCTATCTTTATATCCATCAGTTCATAAGAAGCTCTAACTATCCATCTATACAGTATCCCATAAAAGTGAGTACACTTTGTAAATATTTTATTATATCTTTTCATGTGACAACACAGAAGAAGTGACACTTTGCTATAATGTAAAGTAGTGAGGTAACAGCCTGTGTAACAGTGTAAATTTGCTGTCCCCTCAAAATAACTCAACACACAGCCATTAATGTCTAAACCATTGGCCACAAAAGTGAGTACACCCCTAAGTGGAAATGTCCAAATTGAGCCCAAAGTGTCAATATTTTGTGTGGCCACCATTATTTTCCAGCACTGCCTTAACCCTCTTGGGCATGGAGTTCACCAGAGCTTCACAGGTTGTCACTGGAGTCCTCTTCCACTCCTCCATGACGACATCACAGAGCTGGTTGATGTTAGAGACCTTGCGGGAGGATGCCCCACAGATGCTCAATAAGGTTTAGGTCCGGAGACATGCTTAGCCAGTCCATCACCTTTACCCTCAGCTTCTTTAGCAAGGCAGTGGTCATCTTGGAGGTGTGTTTGGGGTCATTATCATGTTGGAATACTGCCCTGTGGCTCAGTCTCCGAAGGGAGGGGATCATGCTCTGCTTAAGTTTGTCACAGTACATGTTGGCATTCATGGTTCCCTCAATGAACTGCAGCTCCCCAGCGCCAGCAGCACTCATGCAGGCCCAGACCATGACACTCCCACCACCACTGTAGGCAAGACACACTTGTCTTTCTACTCCTCACCTGGTTGCTGCGACACACGCCAAATAAGTTTATCTTGGTTTTATCGGACCACAGGACATGGTTCCAGTAATCCATGTCCTAAGTCTGCTTGTCTTCAGCAAACTGTTTGCAGGCTTTCTTGTGCATCATCTTTAGAAGAGGCTTCCTACTGGGACGACAGCCATGCAGACCAATTTGATGCAGTGTGCAGCGTACGGTCTGAGCACTGACAGGCTGACCCCTCCACCCCTTCAACCTCTGCAGCAATGCTGGCAGCACTCATACGTCTATTTCACAAAGACAACCTCTGGATATGACGCTGAGCACGTGCACTCAACTTCTTTGGTCGACCATGACGAGGCCTGTTCTGAGTGGAACCTCTCCTGTGAAACTGCTGTATGGTCTTGCCCACCGTGCTGCAGCTCAGTTTCAGGAACTTGGCAATCTTTTTATAGCCTAGGCCATCTTTATGTAGAGCAGCAATTCTTTTTTTCAGATTCTCAGAGAGTTCTTTGCCATAAGATGCCATGCTAAACTTCCAGTGACCAGTATGAGAGAGTGTGAGAGCGATAACACCAAATTTAACACACCTGCTCCCCATTCACACCTGAGACCTTGTAACACTAACGAGTCACATGACACCAGGGAGGGAAAATGGCTAATTGGGCCCAATTTGGATATTTCCACTTAGGGGTGTACTCACTTTTGTTGCCAACGGTTTAGACATTAATGGCTGTGCGTTGAGTTATTTTGAGGGGACAGCACATTTACACTGTTATACAGGCTGTACATTCACCACTTTACATTGTAGCAAAGTGTCATTTCTTCAGTGTTGTCACATGAAAAGATATAATAAAATATTTACAAATATGTGAGGGGTGTACTCACTTTTGTGGGATGCTGTATATCCATCTGTTTGTCTGTAGACCTATCTATCTATATGCCTATCAATTTGTTTGTGGACCTACCAATCTATCTATATGTTTATCAGTCTGTCTGTAGTCTGCCCTTTTCATTCATATCTATTTGTCTGTAGACCTATTTGTCAGACCTACCTATCCATCTATATGGAAATAAAGAGAGTGTGTACAGCGCCAAAGAAAGGCTAAGGGATAAATACAAACACTGAGGTGGTATAAAAAGGTTTAATGTAAGAGGGGATGTTTAATTCCTAAAAACATATGCAATAAGAGACTAGACATATAAAATAAATCTAGACACTAAAAGACTGGCAGAAACAGCTCGCAAGGGAAACCAAAAGAATCAGAGTTGTGTAGCTAACAATAGATTCAGATAGCCCTAAGACTAGGTATAGTGTAAATTGTGTAAATAAACCTTAACAGTAGAACAGTGTTCAAACTAATAACACAAAAAGCAATGACAAAGCAATAAATTATGAACATATGCAGTAAAGTGTACCCGTGCTCTGCAGTGCAAAAAAGAAGTATAAAACAAGTGCAAAATTGTGTAAAAAATGTGTAAACAAAGTGTATGTGATTGGGGTGAAAAATCACAGTGGAGAAAACAAAATGTCACAAGAAAAAATACAGTACAATGAAAAGTACAATAAAAAATCGATGAAAAAGTCAAATGAGAAAATCACTCTATAATACTGTTGTTCAACAAATGTTAATGAAGAATCAGAAAAAGGATTGTACGTAAAAAAACAAAAAAGAAAAGAAAAAATGTGTTAATCCAAAGGATAGTCACCAAAAAGCAAATCCAAATCACACTGAAAACCTTGGGTCCTGGTAGGGGAAACTTCCAGGTGAATCCTGACGGCTGTCAGCTGCTCCTATGGTATCCTAGTAGCGTACCTGCAAAGATAGTTCACAACATAGCGTACCAAATTTTAAAAACAATATGGGCTTTAAAATAATGCTTACCAATGGGTCTACGCGTTTCGGTCCTCAGTGGACCTTTTTCAAGATTGTTTCGGTCCTCAGTGGACCTTTTTTTTGTTTGAGGACCTACCAATTTATCTGTATCACTGTTCATTTGTCTGTAGACCTACTTGTCAGACCTACCTATCCATCTATAAGTATATCAATTTGTCTGTGTACCTACCAATTTATCTGTATGACTGTTCATTTGTCTATAGACCTACCTGTCCATCTAAATGCCCATTAGTTTGTTTGTGGACCTTCCAAGCTATCTAATTTTCCATCAGTCTGTCTGTAGTCTGCTCCTTTCATTTATATCCATTTGTCTGTAGGCCTGTCAGACCTACCTATCCATCTATATGCCCGTCCATTATTCCATTAGTCTGTCTGTAGAAATGCTAGTCCATCTACACATCTCATTCTAATGTCTGTAGATGTTTCTCTTCATTGGTCATAGTGTAATGGAGTATGGGACATGTCTCCTGTACATGCAACTGCCCTTACAAGAAGTGCATAACTCTAATTGTGCAGTTGCAGTTATTTTTTTTGATCCTGTAGATTGTGTTTCTGACAATAAAATGTCTGTTTGCATAAAATTTCAGCTACATCAAATGAACTGGTATGGGCTATTGGGTACTTAGTTTAATGTAGCTAGGGAGAAACTTTTTGTTTTTTGTCTACCTATTTGGCGTATGGCAGTGTGGGCTTATTCACTTAGCAGGTCCACTGGCAGGGAGAGTCCACACATTCATTACTATTGGGAATACAACATCTGGCCATCAGGAGGAGGCAGAGACACCCCAGCCAAAGCATTAAGTATCCCTCCCACTTCCCTAGTAATTTTTTGCCTTGTCTACTAGGAAGGTTTGTCCACTAGTTATCTCAAGGTGCAGCTTTCAGCTCTTTCTGGGTTGCTTCATAAGAAGTTGGCTTACCTTCCTGATGTTCAGGCTTTTGTCCAGGCTCTTGTTAGAATTAGGCCTGTGTTTAAACCAGTTGCTCCTCCTTGCAGCCTTAATTTTGTTCTTCGAGTGCTTCAGCAAACTCATTTTGAACCTGTTGACATTAAACTTTTGTCTTGGAAAGTTTTGTTTGTGTTGGCTAGTTCCTCTGCTTGCAGAGTTTCTGAATTATCTGCCTTACAGTGTGATCCCCTTGTCGTGTTTTCCACGCAGATAAGGCTGTTTTACGTACTAAGTTAGGTTTTCTTCCTAAGGTTGTCTTTACCCACAATATCAATCAGGAGATTGTAGAGCCTCCCTTTTGGCCTAATCTTTTTTCTCGGGAGGAGCGGTTGCTACACATTTTGGATGTGGTTCGTGCGTTGAAATTCTATCTTCATGCTACCAAGGACTTTAGGCAATCCCCTTCCTTGTTCGTTTTGTATGAGGTCAGAAGGCCTTGGGTTGTTACTAAATGAGTATTTAGCAACAAATCTATGAATCTCTCAAGAGGATAGAAAAGGAGATGCTGTAAGAATTATTCTTTAATATGACTATTATATGCCTTGGCTATATAAAACTAGCTATATTAAATAATAATTCTTACAGCATCTCTTTTTCTATCCTCTTGAGAGATTCATACATCTGTTGCTAAATACTCATTTAGTAACAACCCTAGACTGAAGTATACGACAGGCCTCTGCGACTAGTGTTTTTGGCTGAGATTTGTCATTCATGTGGCTTATGTAGAGGTGGGACAACAGCCTCCTGGGAGAATTATGGCTCATTCTTCCTGTACAGTGTCTTATTCTTGGGCCTTTAAGAACAAAGCTTCTATGGAGCAGATGTGTAAGGCGACTACTCTTGACCCTCTTTGCATACCTTTTCTAAGTTTTACAAATTTGATGTTTTTGCCTCAGCTGAGGCTTTCTTTGGGAGAAATGTGCTTCAAGCAGTGGTGCCTTCAGTTTAGGTCTGCCTGCCTTGTTGTTTCCTCCCTGCTCATTTTTGTGTCCTCTCTAGCTTGGGTATTGGATTGCCAAAAGTAATGAATTTGTGGATTCTAATCAGCCAACAGAATTACAGTAGCTCTTATTCTATTGGCTATTCAAATCAGCCAATAGAATTAAAGTAGCTTTCATCAGCTGATTTGAATTTGAAGGCTCAAATCAGCCAATAGGAATTCAAGGGACGCCATTTTTAATTGCGTACCTTGAATTCCGATTCAGTGTACGGCGGCGATCGTATGAAGAGGATCCTCCACGCTCCATGGCTCCGGTCTTCAGTTCCTGCATCGCCAGTCTTCAGTTCCAGGGAGGATGGTCTTCAGCTCTGCAGTGATCGGTCTTCAACTCCTCCGCTCCGCGCCGGCTGGTTCCTGGAAGAAGAAGAGGTCGCCGCCTGGAAGAAGACTTCTCCACCTGGAACAGGACCTTCTCCACCGGCTTCAGGACAGGTAAGGAGCACTTGGGGGTTAGACTTAGGTTTTTTTAAGGGTGGATAGGATGGGTTTTAGAGTAGGGGTGTGTGGGTGGTGGGTTTTAATGGGGGGGTTCTTTTTTTTTCACAGGTAAAAGAGCTGATTACTTCAGCGCTGCGGAATCTGTTGGCGCTCTACAAATACCTGATAATAATTACTTTGGGGCAATGCCCCACAAAAGGCCCTTTTAAGGGCTGGTAATAGAGCTGATTACTTTTTGTATTTTAGTTTAGGGTAGGGACATTTTTTTATTTTGGGGGGCTTTGTTATTTTATTAGGGGGCTTAGATTAGGTGTAATTAGCTTAAAATTCTTGTAATCTTTTTTTATTTTTTGTAATTTAGTGTTTGTTTGTTTTTGTAATTTAGTTTAGTGTATTTAATTATATTTTAGTTTAGATAATTGTAGTTTATTTAATTAATTTATTGATAGTGTAGGTGTATTTGTAACTTAGGTTAGGATTTATTTTACAGGTAAATTGGTAATTATTTTAACTAGGTAGCTATTAAATAGTTATTAACTATGTAATAGCTATTGTACCTAGTTAAAATAAATACCAAGTTACCTGTAAAATAAATATAAACCCTAAAATAGCTACAATGTAATTATTAATTATATTGTAGCTATCTTAAGGTTTATTTTATAGGTAAGTATTTAGTTTTAAATAGGAATATTTTAGTTAATAAGATTAATATTATTTAGATTTATTGCAATAATAATTAAGTTAGGGGTGTTAGGGTTAGATAGGGTTAATATATATAATATAATAACTATATTAACCCTAATATAATTAGGGTTAATATAGTTAATATAGGTGGCGGCGGTGTAGGGGGATTAGATTAGGGGTTAATCATTTTAAAATAGGTGGCAGCGGGGTAGGGGGCTCACATTAGGGGGCAATAATTTTAATATAGATGGCGGCGGTGTAGGGGGATTACATTAGGGGGTAATAATTTTAATGTAGGTGGCGGCAGTGTAGGGGGATCACATTAGGGGGTTAGACAGTTAATGTAGGTGGTGGGGTCCGGGAGCGGCGGTTTAGGGGTTAAACACTTTATTAGGGATTGCAGCGGGGGATTGCGGTTGACAGGTAGATAGACATTGCGCATGTGTTATGTGTTAGGTTTTATTTTGCAGGCAGTTTAGGGAGCTACGGGGCTCCAATACTCAGCGTAAGGCTAACTACGCCTGCAATTTGTGGCGAGGTCAAAATGGAGTAAGATTTCTCAATTTTCGCCACGTAAGTCCTTACGCTGTATATTGGATACCAAACTGCGCGGGTTTGGTATACCTGCCAAAAAACCTACGGCCGAAGGCAGAAATATACGAGCGTAACTTCTATGTTACGCCGTATATAGGATATCAAACCAGCGCAATATTTGGCATCGCCGGCTTTTGCGGGCGACGCTGCATATCGGATCGGGCCCCTGGAGAGGCGTAGATGTCACAGTGTCTCGCGCCCGCTGTAAAATTTGTTGGAGGGTCAGTGATGACCTGGGGGTGCTTCAGCAAGGCTGGAATCAGGTAGATTTATCTTTGTGAAGGACTCATGAATCAAGCCATGTGCAAGGTTATCCTGGAAGAAAAGTTGTTTCCTTCTGCTCTGACAAAGTTCCCCAACTCTAAAGATTGTTTTTTTTCAGCAGGACAATGCTCCATGCCACACACATGAAACCCATTAAAAAAAACTCTGGAATGTGATCAAGAGGAAGATGGATGGTCACGATCCATCATACAAAACCGTACATAATGTCACCCAACAGTAACGTGATAGACAGGTAGAGACCATGACTAGTGCATAACAGCTGTTATTCCACCAAATATTCATTTCTGACCTCTTGCTAAGTTAAATTAGTATTGTGTAGTTTAGAAATGAATATGAACTTGTTTTCTTTGCATTATTCGAGGTGTGAAAACACCATCTGTTTTATTATTTTAACCTATTGTCATTTACTGCAAATAAAATGCTCTAAATGACAATATTTGTATTTAATTAATGTTCTCAGTAGTTTATAGAATAAAACACAAACGTTCATGTTACACATACTTATAAATAGTAAAACCAGTGAATATATAATATACTGAGACAAAGGAATCAGTCCAGCGCCAAAAAAGGCCAAGGGACAAATATACAAAACTGCCAATACTTTAAAATGTAAATTTATTACAATCAAATACAGCGATATACAGTAAAATAGGAGTAAAAACAAATCAATGGCAATTGATGCCGAGCATATATTTAAAAAATGCAATAAAAGAAAATCAGTTTAAAACAATAAAATTGCTAGCAAAATCAAAATCAAGAAATCGATATCAGCCTAACAAACTGGTTATCAACATAGAAGTCTTGGGTACGTATTGGGTAAACCAAGCTATCTAAGCATACAGAGCGTAAGAGGCTGTGGGTTGTGGTTGTCTGTTATGGATCCATAGTGTGGTGTGCACCGTGGTAAAATAAGGGAGATTCGTGTAGCGTGATGTGTAGCGTGATGTGAATGATCCAATGAAAGATCAGACCTGGGTGTGGATGCTTACAAATTACAACAACAATAAAAACAAAAATACAAAAATACAATGTGGCAAGTTACAACACAATAGAAATTTGTATAATGATGAAAAAAACATATAATTATGAAAAAAACATCATGAAAAAACCACAAAAAATGGTGCTGAGTGGAGACTAAGACTCCAATACAAAAAGGTAGTGATCGATCCTGAAAACAAGTGAAAAGTGAAAAGTCAATCAAAAAAGGCAAATAAACAGTCAATTAGAAGATCAGAAGAAATTCAGAAAAAAATTCCGAAAATTTTTTTTTCAACAAAGGATGGTGGAGAACAAAGTTGATGTAAAAAACAGTACAAAAATTTCCCAAAATCCAAAAAATTTTTAAAAAATTCCGAAAGTTCAAAACAATGAATAAAAAAGGTAAAAAAAGGGGGGTAGCAGAAGAATTAGTTCAATAAAAATGTGGCCAATCCAAATAAAGGCACAGTGGTGTGCTAAAAAACAAAGTCAAACCACAACAAAGTGGAGTGAGGAAATAGGAATGTAGAAATTGTGAAAAATGTAAAATTGTAAAAATATATAAAGGTGTGACAGGATAAATTCCAAGGATCCCAAAAAACTTTAGGCAATCAGCGGCTCTTAATGTCGTCCCTAGTAGATACCTGTAACCCAAAATAGCAACATAGCGTGATACAGTATAAATTATAGTAATAATCAAATGGAAAGATGCTTACCAAAGGGTCTACGCGTTTCGGTCCTCAATAGACCTTTTTCAAGACTGATCCAGTGGTAAGCAAAGCATCTTTAAATAGGGGTTGCTGGATTACCCGGATGTGGCTTGCAAAACATTCCACTTCCGGTTCCGCTTAGTATTTTGAAATTAAAGTTCCTTATTTCTGAAATATAGGGATGATCTATGGGCATCATTAATGTTATATATGGTTTACTTCCATGGCCGTGCTATCGGCAATAATAACTGCATATTTTTAAATCTATCTGAGGTGGAAATCGAAAAGCCGTGACTTCACTTCCGGTTTAGGTACCGGATCGGCCCACCTCTGTGTTCAGTACATCAAGATAGATTAGAGTCTTGCAGTATGCAAACCAATTAGCAATGGTCAACTTCAAAACTCCTGACATTTGGGTATTTCCCAAAAATGGCTAATAAAATCTAATACATTATTGTGTGCATCCATTCGTGTATATATGTGTTTTGTACCATTTCTGGAAATCAAAGTTGCTGGGAGTAAAATATTGTGGAGAGCATAATCAGTGTTTAGAACGCCTCTATATATAAATATTTCTATTAGTGAACTCGGCTAGTTTTGATATGTCTTCATAAGTATGTACGGTATATGTCATTATCGTTACACCATAGCCCATTTGTTATAGGCGGGGTGTGTATAGCAATCTCTATCATAGTCAAAAAAGATCTAGGTAGCTGTTTTTGATAAGTTTGATAAATGTGAATTTGTCTATAGGTATATTTTAGCCCTTATTGGTTCTTTTTGGGCTATACTAACCGTCAAGAGGCGGTTATTTAGAGAAATGAGGGCAAATTGAACATTTTAGGTCAGAGTTGAGGGCAGACTGAACATTTTAGGTCCAAGTCTTCTCTATTGTTTTGAGGTTATCCTATACTTTAGTATGAGGTGATAGATTGATTTTTAGAGGTGGAGCAAGATATCGGATGTGATTTACATATAAGGAGACCAGGTGAATGTATAAAAACAGGGATTGATGAACTTATCGGGTTTGTATCAAACCCATAAATGGTTTATGTGTAAATAGCAATTTTATTATGTGGTCCTAAGGTAATATACCATTGATCCTTATGTATGAGTTCCTTTAAGAGAGAAGAGATTTCTATTTATCTTTATTCCTGACTACCTATCTTAAGAGTCGGATGAGTTATAGTTGGAAATTTTCATATGTGTGGGAAGAGAGCGGGCCTAACAGATAATTTAAGTCATGAATGGGCATAGGAGTAGATTCTCATTACTAGTTGAAGAGGTGGGCTAAGTCCTCTCTATTGTTTAGACCTTTTGGGTGTAGGCAGTCCAAAAGGAAAATCCATTTCGATTCTGCCCTGAGAAGGATTTTTTCGAAGTCCCCTCCCCTCCAGTTTTTAATTATTTTTTGTATCCCCATGGGCCTCATCTCCTGTATTTTGCCATTATGTTTATCTGCAAAATGTTTGTAGAGTATGGTGTCCTTATTTTGTTTTTCGATCAGCAGTGTGTGCTCTCTCAGCCTATCTCTGAGACTTCTTGAAGTCTGACCAACATACTGGAGGCCACAGGAGCATTCGATGAGATAGATGACCCCTGTGTCTTTGCATCTGATAAGATCTTTAATTGTAAATTCTTCTCCAGTTTGGAATGAATGGAATTGTTTGGTCTTGATCCCTCTCTTGCAAGCTTTGCAAGAGTGGCATGGGAAATAGCCTTTCAATGGTTTTCCCTGTAGGTCATGTGTTTTTGTTTTTTTCTTTCGGAGGAGGCTTGGAGCTAATACGTTTTTGAGGTTGCTTGTTTTTTTATATACAAAATTTGGTCGATCAGGGAGTAGGTTCCCAATGATCTCATCGTCTTTTAGCAGATGCCAGTGTTTTTTGAAGATTTTTTCCATAATATATCGGTTACTGCTGTACTCTGTGATCATTGGTACATTAAGTCTTCCTTCTGTCCCATATCTTTTCTTTGTATTTTGTTAGGTCTTTCCTTTCCACCTTTCTTACTTCCTCTATCTTGAGGTTCAGATCTTCTTCCTTGTAGCCTCGTTCTACAAACTTTTCTTTTAGACGGGTCACTTGTTTCTCCCATATCTGGATATTCGAGCAATTTTTTCGGACTCTTAGAAATTGACTTTTGGGGATGTTGTTTATCCATTTTTCATGGTGGCAACTATTGTAATGCACATAGTTGTTACTATCAACTGTTTTAAAGTGTGTTGACGTTTCCCATTTGTTATTAAGGACTTCTATTTTTAAGTCCAAGAAAACTATTTCTTTTTGGCTCCAAGTGTGGGTAAACTTTAGATTTAGAACATTTTTGTTCATAATCTCAATTGTGTATATAAGGTCTTGTATTGGACCTTTCCAGATGATGAGAATATCGTCGATATATCTGCGGTAGAGGACCAGGTCCGCGCTCGCTGGGCAGGAGTCCCAGAATATACTCTCCCATTTTCCCATATATAAGTTGGCATAGCTGGGCGCGAACCTGGTCCCCATTGCTGTACCGCAGATTTGTTGGTAGTATCTTCCTTCATTGCAAAAGTAGTTGTGCTGTAGAATATGTTGGATGCTGTTCAAAATAAATTTCGCCTGTTCTTCCAACATCAGGGGATCCTTATCCAAGAACCATTTTATTGCTTCAAGTCCCTCTTTGTGGGGTATGCTGGTGTATAAGGCGGCTACATCGCAGGTGGCCATGATGTAGCCTTCTTCCCACGGGATCTCTTCCAGGATATTTAGAACCTGTGTGGAATCTTTTAAGTATGATGGGAGAGCCTTTACGTATTTCTGAAGATGTTGATCAACGTATTCTGACAAGTTGCTTGTAAGTGACCCGATTCCAGAAATTATTGGACGTCCGGGAGGGTTTGTCAGAGTTTTGTGTATCTTGGGTAGATGGTATATTATAGGTGTCACTGGGTGTTTTATATCTAGATATCTATGCTCTTTTTCGTTCAAAATGCCAGAAGTTTTGGCTGTTTTGAGAAGTTCCTTGAGTTCCTCTTGATATTGTTTCACAGGGTTATTCCTAAGATGTAGATATGTTTTTTGGTCGTCAAGGAGACGTTGGTTCTCCGCATTGTATTTCTCCCTGTCGAGAATGACGATGCCTCCACCTTTGTCGGCTGGCTTAATCGTTAATTGGTTGTTTGCTTCGAGTTTCCTGATGGTCTCTATATGTTGTCTGGATAGGTTGTTTTTGATCCTTTTCAAACTCCTTTGTTTGACATCTCTGATGTCTTTGGTGACCATAATTTCAAATGCATCAATAGCATTTCCTTTAGCATGGGTAGGATAGAAGCTGGACTTTGGTTTAAGTCCCGTGTGAATGTATGGATCTTCAGCATCAGCTGAAGTGTAGCTCCTGGGTATCGTTGTATCAAGAGCAGTTTTTAGGAAGTACCTTTTTAAGGTTAATTTCCTTATAAAATCTTTGGTATTCATAAATGTTTGGAATTTATCCATACTTCTAGCCGGAGCAAAAGAGAGGCCATATTTCAGAACTTCCTTCTCTTCTTTCTTTATTTCATATGAGCTAAGGTTGAAGATTCCATCTCCAGTGGTCCTCTTTTCGGATCCACGAGATGATGTAGGCGTTTGTATGCGATCCTTATTATCAATTTCCCCATCGCTTGTTTTTGGGGTCTTATTTCTCTTTGTTTTAGCGCCCCCACGTTTCCCTCTTATCTTCTTTTTTTGTCTCGTTGGTGGTTCAAGGGTCTCTTCCCCTAATTTGTTCTCTTGTCCTTTACTGCTGGTTGGTTCATTTTTAAAAAATGTGAGGATGAGGCGATTTGGTTTAGAGTTGTCCCTGAGTTACCATCAGGATTTGGCAAACTTCTGTTGGGATGTGCATTCTGCCGGCCAGACATATCAGTTTTTCTGTAGTTCGTCATATCGTGTGATTTATAAGAACTTTTTTCATATTCTCCGTGTGCTCCATCTCTTCTTGGCATGTCAGAATATTCCCAACTCTCATGCCTCAAACCAGTGGTGTAATTGTTGTTTTGTTCTCCTCCGTGTTTTTGGTCCTCATAATAATTTTGGGGATAATTTCCCCTATCATCTCTATAGTGGCGTCTTGGGGCTCTTCTAAAGTTCCATGATGGATAGTTTGCATGACCGTAGTGTTCTCTATCTCTGTAATTGTGTCTGGAGGCTTTCTGATATGGAGCCCTTTCCCAAGGCCTTCGGGGGCTTTCATAGTGCTTATAATATGGTTCGGATCTGTAATGTTGTGATCCCCAGTACATCTGTTCCTCCCTTCTATAATTAGATTTATCTCTATGGTCTATTCTTTTCCATTCTGGTCTGTTGGGGCTGTATTCTGAATGCAGCCTATCTTTCTGAAATCTACTCATATGTGTTTTTCTACAAACTTTTCTTTTAGACGGGTCACTTGTTTCTCCCATATCGAATATCCAGATATGGGAGAAACAAGTGACCCGTCTAAAAGAAAAGTTTGTAGAACGAGGCTACAAGGAAGAAGATCTGAACCTCAAGATAGAGGAAGTAAGAAAGGTGGAAAGGAAAGACCTAACAAAATACAAAGAAAAGAAAAGATATGGGACAGAAGGAAGACTTAATGTACCAATGATCACAGAGTACAGCAGTAACCGATATATTATGGAAAAAATCTTCAAAAAACACTGGCATCTGCTAAAAGACGATGAGATCATTGGGAACCTACTCCCTGATCGACCAAATTTTGTATATAAAAAAACAAGCAACCTCAAAAACGTATTAGCTCCAAGCCTCCTCCGAAAGAAAAAAACAAAAACACATGACCTACAGGGAAAACCATTGAAAGGCTATTTCCCATGCCACTCTTGCAAAGCTTGCAAGAGAGGGATCAAGACCAAACAATTCCATTCATTCCAAACTGGAGAAGAATTTACAATTAAAGATCTTATCAGATGCAAAGACACAGGGGTCATCTATCTCATCGAATGCTCCTGTGGCCTCCAGTATGTTGGTCAGACTTCAAGAAGTCTCAGAGATAGGCTGAGAGAGCACACACTGCTGATCGAAAAACAAAATAAGGACACCATACTCTACAAACATTTTGCAGATAAACATAATGGCAAAATACAGGAGATGAGGTCCATGGGGATACAAAAAATAATTAAAAACTGGAGGGGAGGGGACTTCGAAAAAATCCTTCTCAGGGCAGAATCGAAATGGATTTTCCTTTTGGACTGCCTACACCCAAAAGGTCTAAACAATAGAGAGGACTTAGCCCACCTCTTCAACTAGTAATGAGAATCTACTCCTATGCCCATTCATGACTTAAATTATCTGTTAGGCCCGCTCTCTTCCCACACATATGAAAATTTCCAACTATAACTCATCCGACTCTTAAGATAGGTAGTCAGGAATAAAGATAAATAGAAATCTCTTCTCTCTTAAAGGAACTCATACATAAGGATCAATGGTATATTACCTTAGGACCACATAATAAAATTGCTATTTACACATAAACCATTTATGGGTTTGATACAAACCCGATAAGTTCATCAATCCCTGTTTTTATACATTCACCTGGTCTCCTTATATGTAAATCACATCCGATATCTTGCTCCACCTCTAAAAATCAATCTATCACCTCATACTAAAGTATAGGATAACCTCAAAACAATAGAGAAGACTTGGACCTAAAATGTTCAGTCTGCCCTCAACTCTGACCTAAAATGTTCAATTTGCCCTCATTTCTCTAAATAACCGCCTCTTGACGGTTAGTATAGCCCAAAAAGAACCAATAAGGGCTAAAATATACCTATAGACAAATTCACATTTATCAAACTTATCAAAAACAGCTACCTAGATCTTTTTTGACTATGATAGAGATTGCTATACACACCCCGCCTATAACAAATGGGCTATGGTGTAACGATAATGACATATACCGTACATACTTATGAAGACATATCAAAACTAGCCGAGTTCACTAATAGAAATATTTATATATAGAGGCGTTCTAAACACTGATTATGCTCTCCACAATATTTTACTCCCAGCAACTTTGATTTCCAGAAATGGTACAAAACACATATATACACGAATGGATGCACACAATAATGTATTAGATTTTATTAGCCATTTTTGGGAAATACCCAAATGTCAGGAGTTTTGAAGTTGACCATTGCTAATTGGTTTGCATACTGCAAGACTCTAATCTATCTTGATGTACTGAACACAGAGGTGGGCCGATCCGGTACCTAAACCGGAAGTGAAGTCACGGCTTTTCGATTTCCACCTCAGATAGATTTAAAAATATGCAGTTATTATTGCCGATAGCACGGCCATGGAAGTAAACCATATATAACATTAATGATGCCCATAGATCATCCCTATATTTCAGAAATAAGGAACTTTAATTTCAAAATACTAAGCGGAACCGGAAGTGGAATGTTTTGCAAGCCACATCCGGGTAATCCAGCAACCCCTATTTAAAGATGCTTTGCTTACCACTGGATCAGTCTTGAAAAAGGTCTATTGAGGACCGAAACGCGTAGACCCTTTGGTAAGCATCTTTCCATTTGATTATTACTATAATTTATACTGTATCACGCTATGTTGCTATTTTGGGTTACAGGTATCTACTAGGGACGACATTAAGAGCCGCTGATTGCCTAAAGTTTTTTGGGATCCTTGGAATTTATCCTGTCACACCTTTATATATTTTTACAATTTTACATTTTTCACAATTTCTACATTCCTATTTCCTCACTCCACTTTGTTGTGGTTTGACTTTGTTTTTTAGCACACCACTGTGCCTTTATTTGGATTGGCCACATTTTTATTGAACTAATTCTTCTGCTACCCCCCTTTTTTTACCTTTTTTATTCATTGTTTTGAACTTTCGGAATTTTTTAAAAAATTTTTTGGATTTTGGGAAATTTTTGTACTGTTTTTTACATCAACTTTGTTCTCCACCATCCTTTGTTGAAAAAAAAAATTTCGGAATTTTTTTCTGAATTTCTTCTGATCTTCTAATTGACTGTTTATTTGCCTTTTTTGATTGACTTTTCACTTTTCACTTGTTTTCAGGATCGATCACTACCTTTTTGTATTGGAGTCTTAGTCTCCACTCAGCACCATTTTTTGTGGTTTTTTCATGATGTTTTTTTCATAATTATATGTTTTTTTCATCATTATACAAATTTCTATTGTGTTGTAACTTGCCACATTGTATTTTTGTATTTTTGTTTTTATTGTTGTTGTAATTTGTAAGCATCCACACCCAGGTCTGATCTTTCATTGGATCATTCACATCACGCTACACATCACGCTACACGAATCTCCCTTATTTTACCACGGTGCACACCACACTATGGATCCATAACAGACAACCACAACCCACAGCCTCTTACGCTCTGTATGCTTAGATAGCTTGGTTTACCCAATACGTACCCAAGACTTCTATGTTGATAACCAGTTTGTTAGGCTGATATCGATTTCTTGATTTTGATTTTGCTAGCAATTTTATTGTTTTAAACTGATTTTCTTTTATTGCATTTTTTAAATATATGCTCGGCATCAATTGCCATTGATTTGTTTTTACTCCTATTTTACTGTATATCGCTGTATTTGATTGTAATAAATTTACATTTTAAAGTATTGGCAGTTTTGTATATTTGTCCCTTGGCCTTTTTTGGCGCTGGACTGATTCCTTTGTCTCAGTAAACCCTTTCTTCTGGGGTAGGTTAGACCCCATTTTTGGTCACAGCTTAGGGCACTCTTAGCGCTAGAATACCACTACTACAATATATAATATACACCCAGCGATACTAACTAACAAACAATATGCTGTTGCTTTGAATACCAATAAAGGAATTGGTAGTTTAGACGGCACACATATCTTATGTAGCATTTTATTTAGTGACAAATGACTTTTATCTGTAGCAGGTCAGGGAGCAGAAGAGCTGGCAGCCAATGTTCTGTGTACTGCGCGGCTGCCGTTTGTTCTGCTACCAGCGCCCTATGGATGTGGATTCAGCTACTGAAGCAGCACTGACCATCTCTGTCAACAAGGTGAGAAGAGACAGGTGCATGATGGGAGATTTTATTTTATACTTATTATTGTCAAAATGATTTGTTCCTACGCATATTTATACAGGCAGGCAAGCATGTGACAATAATCCTCAGCTACTAGGCATCCTGGGTAAAGACATGCAAATGAGGCTCCTTATGCTTAGGCATTATATAGTGATCAGACAATGCAAATGAGGCTCCTTATGCTTAGGCAGTTATATAGAGATCAGACAATGCAAATGTAACTCCTTATGCTTAGGTAGTTATATAGTGATCAGACAATGCAAATGTAACTCCTTATGCTTAGGCAGTTATATAGTGATCAGACAATGCAAATGTAACTCCTTATGCTTAGGCAGTTATATAGTGATCAGACAATGCAAATGTAACTCCTTATGCTTAGGCAGTTATATAGTGATCAGACAATGCAAATGTAACTCCTTATGCTTAGGCAGTTATATAGTGATCAGACAATGCAAATGTAACTCCTTATGCTTAGGTAGTTATATAGTGATCAGACAATGCAAATGTAACTCCTTATGCTTAGGCTGTTATATAGTGATCAGACAATGCAAATGTAACTCCTTATGCTTAGGCTGTTATATAGTGATCAGACAATGCAAATGTAATTCCTTATGCTTAGGCATTTATATAGTGATCAGACAATGCAAATGTAACTCCTTATGCTTAGGCAGTTATATAGTGATCAGACAATGCAAATGTAACTCCTTATGCTTAGGCAGTTATATAGTGATCAGACAATGCAAATGTAACTCCTTATACTTAGGCAGTTATATAGTGATCAGACAATGCAAATGAGGCTCCTTATGCTTAGGCAGTTATATAGTGATCAGACAATGCAAATGTAATTCCTTATGCTTAGGCTGTTATATAGTGATCAGACAATGCAAATGAGGCTCCTTATGCTTAGGCAGTTATATAGTGATCAGACAATGCAAATGTAACTCCTTATGCTTATACTGTTATATAGTGATCAGACAATGCAAATGAGGCTCCTTATGCTTAGGTAGTTATATAGTGATCAGACAATGCAAATGAAACTTCTTATGCTTAGGCATTATATAGTGATCAGACAATGCAAATGTAACTCCTTATGCTTAGGTAGTTATATAGTGATCAGACAATGCAAATGAAGCCCCTTATGCTTAGTCAGTTATATAGTGATCAGACAATACAAATGTAACTCCTTATGCTTAGGCTGTTATATAGTGATCAGACAATGCAAATGAAGCCCCTTATGCTTAGTCAGTTATATAGTGATCAGACAATGCAAATGTAACTCCTTATGCTTAGGCATTATATAGTGATCAGACAATGCAAATGTAACTCCTTATGCTTAGGCAGTTATATAGTGATCAGACAATGCAAATGTAACTCCTTATGCTTAGGTAGTTATATAGTGATCAGACAATGCAAATGCAACTCCTTATGCTTAGGCAGTTATATAGTGATCAGACAATGCAAATGAAGCTCCTTATGCTTAGGCAGTTATATAGTGATCAGACAATGCAAATGTAACTCCTTATGCTTAGGCATTATATAGTGATCAGACAATGCAAATGTAACTCCTTATGCTTAGGCAGTTATATAGTGATCAGACAATGCAAATGTAACTACTTATGCTTAGGCATTATATAGTGATCAGACAATGCAAATGCAACTCCTTATGCTTAGGCAGTTATATAGTGATCAGACAATGCAAATGCAACTCCTTATGCTTAGGCATTATATAGTGATCAGACAATGCAAATGCAACTCCTTATGCTTAGGCATTATATAGTGATCAGACAATGCAAATGCAACTCCTTATGTTTAGGCAGTTATATAGTGATCAGACAATGCAAATGCAACTCCTTATGCTTAGGCAGTTATATAGTGATCAGACAATGCAAATGAAGCTCCTTATGCTTAGGCATTATATAGTGATCAGACAATGCAAATGTAACTCCTTATGCTTAGGCATTATATAGTGATCAGACAATGCAAATGTAACTCCTTATGCTTAGGCTGTTATATAGTGATCAGACAACGCAAATGAGGCTCCTTATGCTTAGGCAGTTATATAGTGATCAGACAATGCAAATGTAACTCCTTATGCTTAGTCAGTTATATAGTGATCAGACAATGCAAATGTAACTCCTTATGCTTAGGCATTATATAGTGATCAGACAATGCAAATGTAACTCCTTATGCTTAGTCAGTTAAATAGTGATCAGACAATGCAAACGTAACTCCTTATGCTTAGGCTGTTATATAGTGATCAGACAATGCAAATGTAACTCCTTATGCTTAGGCAGTTATATAGTGATCAGACAATGCAAATGAGGCTCCTTATGCTTAGGCTGTTATATAGTGATCAGACAATGCAAATGTAACTCCTTATGCTTAGGCAGTTATATAGTGATCAGACAATGCAAATGAGGCTCCTTATGCTTAGGCAGTTATATAGTGATCAGACAATGCAAATGTAACTCCTTATGCTTAGGCATTTATATAGTGATCAGACAATGCAAATGTAACTCCTTATGCTTAGGCTGTTATATAGTGATCAGACAATGCAAATGTAACTCCTTATGCTTAGGCAGTTATATAGTGATCAGACAATGCAAATGAGGCTCCTTATGCTTAGGCAGTTATATAGTGATCAGACAATGCAAATGTAACTCTTTATGCTTAGGCAGTTATATAGTGATCAGACAATGCAAATGTAACTCCTTATGCTTAGGCTGTTATATAGTGATCAGACAATGCAAATGTAACTCCTTATGCTTAGGCAGTTATATAGTGATCAGACAATGCAAATGTAACTCCTTATGCTTAGGCAGTTATATAGTGATCAGACAATGCAAATGAGGCTCCTTATGCTTAGGCAGTTATATAGTGATCAGACAATGCAAATGTAACTCCTTATGCTTAGTCAGTTAAATAGTGATCAGACAATGCAAATGTAACTCTTAATGCTTAGGCAGTTATATAGTGATCAGACAATGCAAATGTAACGCCTTATGCTTAGGCAGTTATATAGTGATCAGACAATGCAAATGTAACTACTTATACTTAGGCAGTTATATAGTGATCAGACAATGCAAATGTAACTACTTATGCTTAGGCAGTTATATAGTGATCAGACAATGCAAATGTAACTCCTTATGCTTAGGCATTATATAGTGATCAGACAATGCAAATGTAACTCCTTATGCTTAGGCATTATATAGTGATCAGACAATGCAAATGTAACTCCTTATGCTTAGGCTGTTATATAGTGATCAGACAATGCAAATGTAACTCCTTATGCTTAGGCAGTTATATAGTGATCAGACAATGCAAATGTAACTCCTTATGCTTAGGCAGTTATATAGTGATCAGACAATGCAAATGAGGCTCCTTATGCTTAGGCAGTTATATAGTGATCAGACAATGCAAATGTAACTCCTTATGCTTAGGTAGGTATATAGTGATCAGACAATGCAAATGTAACTCCTTATGCTTAGGCTGTTATATAGTGATCAGACAATGCAAATGTAACTCCTTATGCTTAGTCAGTTAAATAGTGATCAGACAATGCAAATGTAACTCCTTATGCTTAGGCAGTTATATAGTGATCAGACAATGCAAATGTAACTCCTTATGCTTAGGCAGTTATATAGTGATCAGACAATGCAAATGTAACTCCTTATGCTTAGGTAGGTATATAGTGATCAGACAATGCAAATGTAACTCCTTATGCTTAGGCAGTTATATAGTGATCAGACAATGCAAATGAGGCTCCTTATGCTTAGGTAGGTATATAGTGATCAGACAATGCAAATGAGGCTCCTTATGCTTAGGTAGGTATATAGTGATCAGACAATGCAAATGAGGCTCCTTATGCTTAGGCATTATATAGTGATCAGACAATGCAAATGAGGCTCCTTATGCTTAGGCATTATATAGTGATCAGACAATGCAAATGAGGCTCCTTATGCTTAGGCAGTTATATAGTGATCAGACAATGCAAATGTAACTCCTTATGCTTAGACAGTTATATAGTGATCAGACAATACAAATGTAACTCCTTATGCTTAGGTAGTTATATAGTGATCAGACAATGCAAATGTAACTCCTTATGCTTAGGCAGTTATATAGTGATCAGACAATGCAAATGTAACTCCTTATGCTTAGGCAGTTATATAGTGATCAGACAATGCAAATGTAACTCCTTATGCTTAGGCAGTTATATAGTGATCAGACAATGCAAATGAGGCTCCTTATGCTTAGGCAGTTATATAGTGATCAGACAATGCAAATGAGGCTCCTTAGTGATCAGACAATGCAAATGTAACTCCTTATGCTTAGGCTGTTATATAGTGATCAGACAATGCAAATGAGGCTCCTTATGCTTAAACAGTTATATAGTGATCAGACAATGCAAATGAGGCTCCTTATGCTTAGGCAGTTATATAGTGATCAGACAATGCAAATGTAACTCCTTATGCTTAGGCTGTTATATAGTGATCAGATAATGCAAATGAAACTCCTTATGCTTAGGCAGTTATATAGTGATCAGACAATGCAAATGAAGCTCCTTATGCTTAGGTAGTTATATAGTGATCAGACAATGCAAATGTAACTCCTTATGCTTAGGCTGCTATATAGTGATCAGACAATGCAAATGTAACTCCTTATGCTTAGGCAGTTATATAGTGATCAGACAATAAAATGTAACTCCTTATGCTTAGGCAGTTATATAGTGATCAGACAATGCAAATGAAGCTCCTTATGCTTAGGTAGTTATATAGTGATCAGACAATGCAAATGTAACTCCGTATGCTTAGGCAGTTATATAGTGATCAGACAATGCAAATGTAACTCCTTATGCTTAGGCAGTTATATAGTGATCAGACAATGCAAATGTAACTCCTTATGCTTAGGCAGTTATATAGTGATCAGACAATGCAAATGTAACTCCTTATGCTTAGGTAGTTATATAGTGATCAGACAATGCAAATGTAACTCCTTATGCTTAGGCAGTTATATAGTGATCAGACAATGCAAATGAGGCTCATTATGCTTAGGCTGTTATATAGTGATCAGACAATGCAAATGTAACTCCTTATGCTTAGGCAGTTATATAGTGATCAGACAATGCAAATGTAACTCCTTATGTTTAGGCAGTTATATAGTGATCAGACAATGCAAATGTAACTCCTTATGCTTAGGTAGTTATATAGTGATCAGACAATGCAAATGTAACTCCTTATGCTTAGGCAGTTATATAGTGATCAGACAATGCAAATGTAACTCCTTATGCTTAGGCAGTTATATAGTGATCAGACAATGCAAATGTACCTCCTTATGCTTAGGCAGTTATATAGTGATCAGACAATGCAAATGAGGCTCCTTATGCTTAAACAGTTATATAGTGATCAGACAATGCAAATGAGGCTCCTTATGCTTAGGCATTATATAGTGATCAGACAATGCAAATGTAACTCCTTATGCTTAGGCAGTTATATAGTGATCAGACAATGCAAATGAAGCTCCTTATGCTTAGGCTGTTATATAGTGATCAGACAATGCAAATGAGGCTCATTATGCTTAGGCAGTTATATAGTGATCAGACAATGCAAATGTAACTCCTTATGCTTAGGCAGTTATATAGTGATCAGACAATGCAAATGTAACTCCTTATGCTTAGGCAGTTATATAGTGATCAGACAATGCAAATGTAACTCCTTATGCTTAGGCAGTTATATAGTGATCAGACAATGCAAATGTAACTCCTTATGCTTAGGCAGTTATATAGTGATCAGACAATGCAAATGTAACTCCTTATGCTTAGGCAGTTATATAGTGATCAGACAATGCAAATGTAACTCCTTATGCTTAGGGAGTTATATAGTGATCAGACAATGCAAATGTAACTCCTTATGCTTAGGCAGTTATATAGTGATCAGACAATGCAAATGTAACTCCTTATGCTTAGGCAGTTATATAGTGATCAGACAATGCAAATGTAACTCCTTATGCTTAGGCAGTTATATAGTGATCAGACAATGCAAATGAAGCTCCTTATGCTTAGGCTGTTATATAGTGATCAGACAATGCAAATGAAGCTCCTTATGCTTAGGTAGTTATATAGTGATCAGACAATGCAAATGTAACTCCTTATGCTTAGGTAGTTATATAGTGATCAGACAATGCAAATGTAACTCCTTATGCTTAGGCTGTTATATAGTGATCAGACAATGCAAATGTAACTCCTTATGCTTAGGTAGTTATATAGTGATCAGACAATGCAAATGAGGCTCCTTATGCTTAGGCTGTTATATAGTGATCAGACAATGCAAATGAGGCTCCTTATGCTTAGGCTGTTATATAGTGATCAGACAATGCAAATGTAACTCCTTATGCTTAGGCTGTTATATAGTGATCAGACAATGCAAATGTAACTCCTTATGCTTAGGCATTATATAGTGATCAGATAATGCAAATGTAATTCCTTATGCTTAGGCTGTTATATAGTGATCAGACAATGCAAATGTAACTCCTTATGCTTAGGCTGTTATATAGTGATCAGACAATGCAAATGTAACTCCTTATGCTTAGGCATTATATAGTGATCAGACAATGCAAATGTAACTACTTATGCTTAGGCATTATATAGTGATCAGACAATGCAAATGTAACTACTTATGCTTAGGCATTATATAGTGATCAGACAATGCAAATGTAACTACTTATGCTTAGGCATTATATAGTGATCAGACAATGCAAATGTAACTACTTATGCTTAGGCAGTTATATAGTGATCAGACAATGCAAATGTAACTCCTTATGCTTAGTCAGTTATATAGTGATCAGACAATACAAATGTAACTCCTTATGCTTAGGCAGTTATATAGTGATCAGACAATGCAAATGTAACGCCTTATGCTTAGGCTGTTATATAGTGATCAGACAATGCAAATGTAACGCCTTATGCTTAGGCAGTTATATAGTGATCAGACAATGCAAATGAAGCTCCTTATGCTTAGGTAGTTATATAGTGATCAGACAATGCAAATGTAACTCCTTATGCTTAGGCTGTTATATAGTGATCAGACAATGCAAATGTAACGCCTTATGCTTAGGCTGTTATATAGTGATCAGACAATGCAAATGTAATGCCTTATGCTTAGGCAGTTATATAGTGATCAGACAATGCAAATGAAGCTCCTTATGCTTAGGTAGTTATATAGTGATCAGACAATGCAAATGTAACTCCTTATGCTTAGGCAGTTATATAGTGATCAGACAATGCAAATGTAACGCCTTATGCTTAGGCTGTTATATAGTGATCAGACAATGCAAATGTAACGCCTTATGCTTAGGCAGTTATATAGTGATCAGACAATGCAAATGAAGCTCCTTATGCTTAGGTAGTTATATAGTGATCAGACAATGCAAATGTAACTCCTTATGCTTAGGCTGTTATATAGTGATCAGACAATGCAAATGTAACTCCTTATGCTTAGGCAGTTATATAGTGATCAGACAATGCAAATGTGCTCTGTGCTGTACTAATGTATATATAAAGGTGCATCATGTGTGTGTGTGTGTGTGCTCTGTGCTGTACTAATGTATATATACAGGGAGTGCAGAATTATTAGGCAAATGAGTATTTTGACCACATCATCCTCTTTATGCATGTTGTCTTACTCCAAGCTGTATAGGCTCGAAAGCCTACTACCAATTAAGCATATTAGGTGATGTGCATCTCTGTAATGAGAAGGGGTGTGGTCTAATGACATCAACACCCTATATCAGGTGTGCATAATTATTAGGCATCTTCCTTTCCTTTGGCAAAATGGGTCAAAAGAAGGACTTGACAGGCTCAGAAAAGTCAAAAATAGTGAGATATCTTGCAGAGGGATGCAGCACTCTTACAATTGCAAAGCTTCTGAAGCGTGATCATCGAACAATCAAGCGTTTCATTCAAAATAGTCAACAGGGTCGCAAGAAGCGTGTTGAAAAACCAAGGCGCAAAATAACTGCCCATGAACTGAGAAAAGTCAAGCGTGCAGCTGCCAAGATGCCACTTGCCACCAGTTAGGCCATATTTCAGAGCTGCAACATCACTGGAGTGCCCAAAAGCACAAGGTGTGCAATACTCAGAGACATGGCCAAGGTAAGAAAGGCTGAAAGACGACCACCACTGAACAAGACACACAAGCTGAAACGTCAAGACTGGGCCAAGAAATATCTCAAGACTGATTTTTCTAAGGTTTTATGGACTGATGAAATGAGAGTGAGTCTTGATGGGCCAGATGGATGGGCCCGTGGCTGGATTGGTAAAGGGCAGAGAGCTCCAGTCCGACTCAGACGCCAGCAAGGTGGAGGTGGAGTACTGGTTTGGGCTGGTATCATCAAAGATGAGCTTGTGGGGCCTTTTCAGGTTGAGGATGGAGTCAAGCTCAACTCCCAGTCCTACTGCCAGTTTCTGGAAGACACCTTCTTCAAGCAGTGGTACAGGAAGAAGTCTGCATCCTTCAAGAAAAACATGATTTTCATGCAGGACAATGCTCCATCACACGCGTCCAAGTACTCCACAGCGTGGCTGGCAAGAAAGGGTATAAAAGAAGAAAATCTAATGACATGGCCTCCTTGTTCACCTGATCTGAACCCCATTGAGAACCTGTGGTCCATCATCAAATGTGAGATTTACAAGGAGGGAAAACAGTACACCTCTCTGAACAGTGTCTGGGAGGCTGTGGTTGCTGCTGCACGCAATGTTGATGGTGAACAGATCAAAACACTGACAGAATCCATGGATGGCAGGCTTTTGAGTGTCCTTGCAAAGAAAGGTGGCTATATTGGTCACTGGTTTGTTTTTGTTTTGTTTTTGAATGTCAGAAATGTATATTTGTGAATGTTGAGATGTTATATTGGTTTCACTGGTAAAAATAAATAATTGAAATGGGTATATATTTGTTTTTTGTTAAGTTGCCTAATAATTATGCACAGTAATAGTCACCTGCACACACAGATATCCCCCTAAAATAGCTATAACTAAAAACAAACTAAAAACTACTTCCAAAACTATTCAGCTTTGATATTAATGAGTTTTTTGGGTTCATTGAGAACATGGTTGTTGTTCAATAATAAAATTAATCCTCAAAAATACAACTTGCCTAATAATTCTGCACTCCCTGTAAAGGTGCATCATGTGTGTGTGTGTGTGTGCTCTGTGCTGTACTAATGTATATATAAAGGTGCATCATGTGTGTGTGTGTGTGTGTGTGTGTGCTCTGTGCTGTACTAATGTATATATAAAGGTGCATCATGTGTGTGTGTGTGTGTGTGCTCTGTGCTGTACTAATGTATATATAAAGGTGCATCATGTGTGTGTGTGTGTGTGTGTGCTCTGTGCTGTACTAATGTATATATAAAGGTGCATCATGTGTGTGTGCTCTGTGCTGTACTAATGTATATATAAAGGTGCATCATGTGTGTGTGTGCTCTGTGCTGTACTAATGTATATATAAAGGTGCATCATGTGTGTGTGTGCTCTGTGCTGTACTAATGTATATATAAAGGTGCATCATGTGTGTGTGTGTGTGTGTGCTCTGTGCTGTACTAATGTATATATAAAGGTGCATCATGTGTGTGTGTGTGTGCTTTGTGCTGTACTAATGTATATATAAAGGTGCATCATGTGTGTGTGTGTGTGTGTGTGTGCTCTGTGCTGTACTAATGTATATATAAAGGTGCATCATGTGTGTGTTTATGTGCTCTGTGCTGTACTAATGTATATATAAAGGTGCATCATGTGTGTGTTTATGTGCTCTGTGCTGTACTAATGTATATATACAGGGAGTGCAGAATTATTAGGCAAATGAGTATTTTGACCACATCATCCTCTTTATGCATGTTGTCTTACTCCAAGCTGTATAGGCTCGAAAGCCTACTACCAATTAAGCATATTAGGTGATGTGCATCTCTGTAATGAGAAGGGGTGTGGTCTAATGACATCAACACCCTATATCAGGTGTGCATAATTATTAGGCAACTTCCTTTCCTTTGGCAAAATGGGTCAAAAGAAGGACTTGACAGGCTCAGAAAAGTAAAAAATAGTGAGATATCTTGCAGAGGGATGCAGCACTCTTAAAATTGCAAAGCTTCTGAAGCGTGATCATCGAACAATCAAGCGTTTCATTCAAAATAGTCAACAGGGTCGCAAGAAGCGTGTTGAAAAACCAAGGCGCAAAATAACTGCCCATGAACTGAGAAAAGTCAAGCGTGCAGCTGCCAAGATGCCACTTGCCACCAGTTTGGCCATATTTCAGAGCTGCAACATCACTGGAGTGCCCAAAAGCACAAGGTGTGCAATACTCAGAGACATGGCCAAGGTAAGAAAGGCTGAAAGACGACCACCACTGAACAAGACACACAAGCTGAAACGTCAAGACTGGGCCAAGAAATATCTCAAGACTGATTTTTCTAAGGTTTTATGGACTGATGAAATGAGAGTGAGTCTTGATGGGCCAGATGGATGGGCCCGTGGCTGGATTGGTAAAGGGCAGAGAGCTCCAGTCCGACTCAGACGCCAGCAAGGTGGAGGTGGAGTACTGGTTTGGGCTGGTATCATCAAAGATGAGCTTGTGGGGCCTTTTCGGGTTGAGGATGGAGTCAAGCTCAACTCCCAGTCCTACTGCCAGTTTCTGGAAGACACCTTCTTCAAGCAGTGGTACAGGAAGAAGTCTGCATCCTTCAAGAAAAACATGATTTTCATGCAGGACAATGCTCCATCACACGCGTCCAAGTACTCCACAGCGTGGCTGGCAAGAAAGGGTATAAAAGAAGAAAATCTAATGACATGGCCTCCTTGTTCACCTGATCTAAACCCCATTGAGAACCTGTGGTCCATCATCAAATGTGAGATTTACAAGGAGGGAAAACAGTACACCTCTCTGAACAGTGTCTGGGAGGCTGTGGTTGCTGCTGCACGCAATGTTGATGGTGAACAGATCAAAACACTGACAGAATCCATGGATGGCAGACTTTTGAGTGTCCTTGCAAAGAAAGGTGGCTATATTGGTCACTGATTTGTTTTTGTTTTGTTTTTGAATGTCAGAAATGTATATTTGTGAATGTTGAGATGTTATATTGGATTCACTGGTAAAAATAAATAATTGAAATGGGTATATATTTGTTTTTTGTTAAGTTGCCTAATAATTATGCACAGTAATAGTCACCTGCACACACAGATATCCCCCTAAAATAGCCATAACTAAAAACAAACTAAAAACTACTTCCAAAACTATTCAGCTTTGATATTAATGAGTTTTTTGGGTTCATTGAGAACATGGTTGTTGTTCAATAATAAAATTAATCCTCAAAAATACAACTTGCCTAATAATTCTGCACTCCCTGTAAAGGTGCATCATGTGTGTGTGCTCTGTGCTGTACTAATGTATATATAAAGGTGCATCATGTGTGTGTGTGCTCTGTGCTGTACTAATGTATATATAAAGGTGCATCATGTGTGTGTGCTCTGTGCTGTACTAATGTATATATAAAGGTGCATCTTGTGTGTGTGTGTGTGCTCTGTGCTGTACTAATGTATATATAAAGGTGCATCATGTGTGTGTGTGTGTGTGCTCTGTGCTGTACTAATGTATATATAAAGGTGCATCGTGTGTGTGTGTGCTCTGTGCTGTACTAATGTATATATAAAGGTGCATCATGTGTGTGTGTGTGTGTGCTCTGTGCTGTACTAATGTATATATAAAGGTGCATCTTGTGTGTGTGCTCTGTGCTGTACTAATGTATATATAAAGGTGCATCATGTGTGTGTGTGTGTGTGCTCTGTGCTGTACTAATGTATATATAAAGGTACATCTTGTGTGTGTGCTCTGTGCTGTACTAATGTATATATAAAGTCTGTGGTGTGATTATATATCTGACCCTCCCTGTCCCTATAGCAATACATGTGGCCCTATGCAGTGTTTTTCTGTCCCTCAGGAGACCAGGATCCGAGCATCAGACCGTGAGGGGCAGTCCCACACACAGAGCTTATCTATCACTAATCGCTATGGCTGTGAGGAGGTGACGCATACGCTGAGAGCCAACAGTCGCGAGGAGCTGCGCCGCTGGATGGAAGCTTTCTGGCAGCATTTCTACGATATGAGTACGTGCTCACAGCTCAGTCTCATGTAGAGTGCGGGAATAACACCAAGACACTGAGAAACCCTTTCACAAGGAGCTTACAGTCTAGTGGTATAATGTCAGACCCTGTCACAAGAAGCTTACAGTCTAGTGGTATAATGTCAGACCCTGTCACAAGAAGCTTACAGTCAAGTGGTATAATGTGAGACCCTGACACAAGAGCTTACAGTCTAGTGGTATAATGTGAGAGCCTGACACCAGGAGCTTACAGTCTAGTGGTATAATGTGAGACCCTGTCACAAGAAGCTTACAGTCAAGTGGTTTAATGTGAGACCCTGACACAAGAGCTTACAGTCTAGTGGTATAATGTGAGACCCTGACACAAGAGCTTACAGTCTAGTGGTATAATGTGAGACCCTGACACAAGAGCTTACAGTCTAGTGGTATAATGTGAGACCCTGACACAAGAGCTTACAGTCTATTGGTATAATGTGAGACCGTGTCACAAGAGCTTACAGTCTAGTGGTATAATGTGATACACTGACCCAAGGAGCTTACAGTCTAGTTGTATTAATTGAGACCATGTAACAAGGAGCTTACAGTCTAGTGGTATAATGTGATACACTGACCCAAGGAGCTTACAGTCTAGTTGTATTAATTGAGACCATGTAACAAGGAGCTTACAGTCTAGAGGTATAATGTGAGACCCTGTCACAAAGATACTACAGACAGTGATATAAATGCAGATCCATAGCCCCGGAGCTTACCGCTAAGTGATACACTGGAGTTTAGTGTAGTTTCTGACCTTTCTGCATGCAGATCATGTTACATACAAAATTGCTTTCCCATAGGTCAGTGGAAGCAGTGCTGTGATGATTTGATGAAGATAGAAACTCCTCCCCCAAAGAGGATACCGGCAGGTCTCACAAAGCAGGGATCACTGTATCATGAGATGGGTAAGTGATCGGTAATAGTGCAGCGTGTGGTGAGCTTCACTGTATCATGGGATGGGTAAGTGATCGGTAATAGTGCAGCGTGTGGTGAGCTTCACTGTAAAAAAAATACATTACACAGTACAGTTACACTAATAATAACACTATCTAATAATATTATACAAAACATATCACAAATACATTACACAGTACAGTTACACACATAATAACACAATCTAATAATAATATTATACAAACATATCACAAATACATTACACAGTACAGTTACACACATAATAACACCATCTAATAATATTATTATACAAAGTATATCACAAATACATTACACAGTACAGTTACATACATAATAACACAGTCTAATAATATTATTATTCAAAACATATCACAAATACATTACACAGTACAGTTACACACATAATAACACCATCTAATAATATTATTATACAAAACATATCACAAATACATTACACAGTACAGTTACACACATAATAACACTGTCTAATAATATTATTATACAAAACATATCACAAATACATTACACAGTACAGTTACACACATAATAACACCATCTAATAATATTATTATACAAAACATATCACAAATACATTATACAGTACAGTTACACACATAATAACACCATCTAATAATATTATTATACAAAACATATCACAAATACATTACACAGTACAGTTACACACATAATAACACCATCTAATAATATTATTATACATAACACATCACAAATACATTACACAGTACAGTTACACACATAAGAACACTGTCTAATAATATTATTATACAAAACATATCACAAATACATTATACAGTACAGTTACACACATAATAACACTGTCTAATAATATTATTATACAAAACATATCACAAATACGTTATACAGTACAGTTACACACATAATAACACCATCTAATAATATTATTATACAAAGCATATCACAAATAAATTACACAGTACAGTTACACACAAAATAACACTGTCTAATAATATTATTATACAAAACATATCACAAATACATTACAAAGTACAGTTACACTCATAATAACACCATCTAATAATATTATTATACAAAACTCATCACAAATACATTACACAGTACAGTTACACACATAATAACACCATCTAATAATAGTATTATACAAAACACATAACAAATACATTACACAGTACAGTTACACACATAATAACACCATCTAATAATATTATTATACATAACATATCACAAATACATTACACAGTACAGTTACACACATAATAACAGCATCTAATAATATTATTATACAAAATACATCACAAATACATTACACAGTACAGTTACACACATAATAACACCATCTAATAATATTATTATACAAAATACATCACACAGTACAGTTACACACATAATAACACCATCTAATAATATTATTATACATAACACATCACAAATACATTACACAGTACAGTTACTCACATAATAACACCATCTAATAATATTATTATACAAAATACATCACACAGTACAGTTACACACATAATAACACCATCTAATAATATTATTATACATAACACATCACAAATACATTACACAGTACAGTTACACACATAATAACACCATCTAATAATATTATTATACAAACACATCACAAATACATCACACAGTACAGTTACACACATAATAACACCATCTAATAATATTATTATACATAACATATCACAAATACATTACACAGTACAGTTACACACATAATAACACCATCTAATAATATTATTATACAAAACTGTGGCAAACCTAGCCACTTCTGGACTATAACGTGAGAAAGGTTGTCTATAGGCTGTATATTGTGCTATGTAGATGTGACAGACCCTTCTGTCAGCACTGAAAGAGTTAACTGTGTTCAGCTTTAGCCTCAGCTATGGTGCACTGTCATTAATGTTATTGATACACAGTCCATTGTTTAATCAACCTCAGAGAGCAGACCCTAGATGATAAGGAAAGCCAAGTGTGTGTCTGTGTTTAAATTGTTATCAGCTTGAGCAAGGTATTCTATTGTATCATGTAAAAGGGCGTGTTCCCTCCATCTAATGTACAACATTCTTTCAACCCCCCTTCTGGGGGGGTCAGACCTGCATAAATACTGGGCATATGAGCCTTAATAAAATTCATTCTGTTTAAAACCTGAAAACTGGCTGGGTTGTGAATTGCTGATTCCCTATGCAGGACATTGTTCCCTGGTGTTAACCCTTGGTATCCGGTTGGTACCGTTACAATTGGTGGCAAGCGACGGAATGAACCTTATCGCCCAGAAGAGCAACTACACAAGCCAGTAACCTCAGGAAGAGGGGGATTACTACAATACTGACTAAGATGGAAGGAGTACCAGGGACCGAAGTGAATGGAGATGGATTATTCTAAGCTAAAGAGACAAACGTAAAAGGAACTGCTAGAAGCCAGGGGAAAGATAGGCAGCAGCAAACCCAAGGCTATATTAATTGCTGAGCTGATGGAGGGAGACAGAGCTCGCAGCGCTACGCCTCCAGCAGCCATGGAGGAGACCCTATACCAGAGGGAAATGAGGACCAGGCTGGAATTTTTACCCCAACCTGTACCACGGGATATGCTATCCGTGGTACTGGCAGATGTGCAGGAGTACGTGATGGCACACAGTCCGCGGAATGCATCCTCCCGAGCAGAATCCATTTTGGACGCACTCAGCAACCCAGTAAGACCCAAAATCCCATACCATGCATTTAAAATGTTTTGTGAGGAGAAGGATGAGATTGATGGGTATTTACAGGATTTTGAGAGACTGTGCGAGTTACATGATTTGGAGCAGTCCGTATGGGTGCCGGTGCTAGCAGGCAAGCTAGCCGGTAGGGCAGCGGAAGTGTATCGCGCTGTACCCAGGGAGGACAGCAAGGATTACGCTAAAGTGAAGAGAGCGATCTTGGAAAGATATGCCATTACCTCAGAGGCATACCGGCGCAAGTTTAGAGGCCTGCGCAAGCCAGAAAGAGATTCCCATGCAGAGTGGGCCCACAAGCTGGATCAAGCATCTCAGGGGTGGATACAGGCCAGCCAAGCTACCACCATGGAAGAATTGCGACAACTGATGCTGTTGGAGCAATTCTTTAACGGCTTGTCCCCAGAAGCCCAAGAATGGGTGAGAGATCGAAAACCCCTCACCTTAACCGAAGCAGCCAGATTAGCAGACCAGCATTTTGATGCCAGGAGGCGCCATGGACTACAGCCTAACAACGGACGGGCTAATATACAATGCCACACCTGCAAGCAGTGGGGACATATGGCACGTGAGTGCACCCAAAATCGGAGCAGACAAGCTTGGAACCAGGTCAGACAGAACCTGGCCCCAAGGGCGGCTGCTCACCATTACCAAACGGAGCCAGCCGCTCATGAGGTGTTGAGCACCCAAGCCGAGGAACCCCTGGGAATTCTGCATGAGGTGATGTCGGTCCAGGGACTTCGGGATTCGGGAGCTACTTTAACCCTGATAGCTCCCCATTTGGTGCCGGATACAGCACCCACTGGCGGATCCGTGGCAGTACGAGGGGCAGGGGGAGCAGTATACCGATTGCCCACTGCTAGAGTGGAGTACAGACCCCCAGTCACCCCAGCAGCTGCCAGTTACCAACCCCCGGCGCACCGCTATACCACACGGCCTCCGGCCACGAACTACCCTCAGAGAGCCCGGTTCAATTCGCGGGGCTACTCACAACCTATTCGGTGCTTTGGATGTAAGCAACTAGGGCACAAAAGACCAGAGTGTCCCCTAAACGCAGCGAATCAAGCACAGTCCTGGAGAAGACCCGCTGGCGGAATCCCACATAATCCTCAGCCTGTGGCCCGCTACGTAGAGGCGCCAGAATGCTGGGGCAGCCTACATGAAGCAGACCCCGTGCAAGCTGCCCACCGGAATAACCGGCAACGGGTTAAAGTGAATGGGAAGGAGGTCAGTTGTCTACGGGATACTGGTGCTACCATGACCTTGCTTCAAGAGAACTTGGTGCCTGAGAAACAGCACACTGGAGACACTGTGGCTGTGAGGGTAGCAGGGGGCACTGTGTTCCGCCTACCTGTTGCCAGGGTACATTTGGATTGGGGAGTGGGCGCTAGACTTGTGAATGTGGGGGTCAAGAAGGACTTACCTGCTGATGTTCTCCTTGGAAATGACTTGGCCCCCCTTGTTTCTGCCTATGCTCCCATAGATCCCGCTGATGTTAACCCTGTGACTACCCAAGCCCAGTCCCTCCGGGAAGAGACGCTTCCATGTTTGGGGTGGGGGCAGTACTGAGCCAAGTTGGAGCAGATGGCGGAGAACACCCCGTAGCTTACTTGAGCCGAAAGTTGTTGCCCCGGACATCCCCAAGCCGATCCGTTGGGATCAGACTGTGTATGCCGGCTTGGTTCTGGGGGAGCATTGTGGCAAACCTAGCCACTTCTGGACTATAACGTGAGAAAGGTTGTCTATAGGCTGTATATTGTGCTATGTAGATGTGACAGACCCTTCTGTCAGCACTGAAAGAGTTAACTGTGTTCAGCTTTAGCCTCAGCTATGGTGCACTGTCATTAATGTTATTGATACACAGTCCATTGTTTAATCAACCTCAGAGAGCAGACCCTAGATGATAAGGAAAGCCAAGTGTGTGTCTGTGTTTAAATTGTTATCAGCTTGAGCAAGGTATTCTATTGTATCATGTAAAAGGGCGTGTTCCCTCCATCTAATGTACAACATTCTTTCAACCCCCCTTCTGGGGGGGTCAGACCTGCATAAATACTGGGCATATGAGCCTTAATAAAATTCATTCTGTTTAAAACCTGAAAACTGGCTGGGTTGTGAATTGCTGATTCCCTATGCAGGACATTGTTCCCTGGTGTTAACCCTTGGTATCCGGTTGGTACCGTTACAAAAACATATCACAAATACATTACACAGTACAGTTACACACATAATAACACCATCTAATAATATTATTATACAAAACATATCACAAATACATTACACAGTACAGTTACACACATAATAACACCATCTAATAATATTATTATACAAAACATATCACAAATACATTACACAGTACAGTTACACACATAATAACACTGTCTAATAATATTATTATACAAAACATATCACAAATACATTACACAGAACAGTTACACACATAATAACACCATCTAATAATATTATTATACAAAACACATCACATATACATTACACAGTACAGTTACACACATAATAACACTATCTAATAATATTATTATACAAAACACATCACATATACATTACAAAGTACAGGTACACACATAATAACACTATCTAATAATATTAATATACAAAACACATCACATATACATAACACTGTACATTTACACATATAATAACACCATTTAATAATATTATTATACAAAGCACATCACAAATATATTACACAATACAGTTACACAAATAATAACACTATCTAATAATATTATTATACAAAACATATCACAAATACATTACACAGTACAGTTACACACATAATAACACTATCTAATAATATTATTATACATAACACATCACATATACATTACACAGTACAGTTACACACATAATAACACAATCTAATAATATTATTATACAAAGCATATCACAAATACATTACACAGTACAGTTACACACATAATAACACTGTCTAATAATATTATTATACATAACACATCACATATACATTACACAGTACAGTTAAACACATAATAACACAATCTAATAATATTATTATACAAAACATATCACAAATACATTACACAGTACAGTTACACACATAATAACACTGTCTAATAATATTATTATACAAAACATATCACAAATACATTACACAGTACAGTTACACACATAATAGCACCATCTAATAATATTATTATACAAAACATATCACAAATACATTACACAGTACAGTTACACACATAATAACACTATCTAATAATATTATTATACAAAACATATCACAAATACATTACACAGTACAGTTACACACATAATAACACTAACTAATAATATTATTATACAAAACATATCACAAATACATTACACAGTACAGTTACACACATAATAACACAATCTAATAATAATATTATACAAACATATCACAAATACATTACACAGTACAGTTACACACATAATAACACCATCTAATAATATTATTATACAAAACATATCACAAATACATTACACAGTACAGTTACACTCATATTAACACCATCTAATAACATTATTATACAAAACACATCACAAATACATTACACAGTACAGTTACACACATAATAATCATACAACACAAACATAATAATGCTACAGAGACATTAGTAATCTGCCGCGTAGCATACTAGCCCACGAGACATTAGTAATCTGCTGCGTAGCAGACTAGCCCACGAGACATTAGTAATCTGCTGCATAGCATACTAGCCCATGAGACATTAGTAATCTGCTGCGTAGCGTACTAGCCCATGAGACATTAGTAATCTGCTGCATAGCATACTAGCCCATGAGACATTAGTAATCTGCTGCGTAGCGTACTAGCCCATGAGACATTAGTAATCTGCTGCATAGCATACTAGCCCATGAGACATTAGTAATCTGCTGCGTAGCGTACTAGCCCATGAGACATTAGTAATCTGCTGCGTAGCAGACTAGCCCACGAGACATTAGTAATCTGCTGCGTAGCAGACTAGCCCATGAGACATTAGTAATCTGCTGCGTAGCGTACTAGCCCATGAGACATTAGTAATCTGCTGCGTAGCGTACTAGCCCACGAGACATTAGTAATCTGCTGCGTAGCATACTAGCCCATGAGACATTAGTAATCTGCTGCGTAGCATTCTAGCCCACGAGACATTAGTAATCTGCTGCGTAGCATGCTAGCCCATGAGACATTAGTAATCTGCTGCGTAGCATACTAGCCCACGAGACATTAGTAATCTGCTCCATAGCATTCTAGCGCAGGCGACATTAGTAATCTGCTGCGTAGCGTACTAGCCCATGAGACATTAGTAATCTGCTCCATAGTGTACTTACCCATGAGACATTAGTAATCTGCTCCATAGCGTACTTACCCATGAGACATTAGTAATTGCTGCGTAGCGTACTAGCCCATGAGACATTAGTAATCTGCTCCATAGTGTACTTACCCATGAGACATTAGTAATCTGCTCCGTAGCGTACTAGCCCATGAGACATTAGTAATCTGCTCCATAGTGTACTTAGTGAAAGAAAGGGGAGGTCTTGTAAGGGCGCTAATAGCTGAAGATACTTATGTGAAATTATTAATATTATCTGTGATAAATATTTGTAAAAAAATGAAATCAAAATAGGACCAGTATCTAAAAAAACAAGTGATTTATTTGGTTACAATATGATTTGAAAAAATATAGAGACGTCTCTAGTACAATTCAATTAAAAACAATAATGAAATATAGCATAAAAAATGATAAAAAGTGGTACTGATTAGTACTTCATGAGAAATTTAGATTACTGTTTAATAGTGTAGTCACAAAGAAAATTCTGTTGGGGTGTGATTAAACAGTTAGCCAAGATTTCTCGTGAGTTATTAAGTTTGTATACAGTTATACATAAAAATACCAATATCGGCTTGATAAAACTTCTGCAAAGGCTATATATTGCACAAAAAATTATAATGGAGCTTAAAGAGGAGCTGTGCATAGGAGGAAAATTATATAGGGTTATGCTCTAGCTCGGATTAGGTCAATCCTTATATCTGTATTCTCAGCGAACTAATTGACATGTCCATACGTATGAACCAAGAGAAATGTCCAGTAATATTATACTGCTAGTAGTTTAGGATTACAGTTCGCAATCTTTAATGCAGATGGTACCTTATAGTAAGCTTGAATAGCAGCAGGGAATCCTGTGCGTCCTGCGGCTCAGTTCTTCTGACAGTGTCCTCGTGTTGTTGGCGTCTGACGTCACACCCGATGTGCGGGGGCTTGTCTTGCGTCTGCCAATCACTGCTTAGACAGTTGTAAGTATCCGAAATGCCTTTTTACGTCCGATATTGTGTATTCACAATTCTTCTTGTATCTGATACCTGTGCTTATTTAGGCACCGATCAGCAAAAAAGTATCCGTTGTGAGTAAGTTCACCTGCACTTAGTGCTGTTAGCACGCAGGTTCCGATGAAATTTCTCCTTAGTGTCCTTTGTTGGCAGTCAACCCGGGTTGGTTCAAACAGCTGATAGGATAGTGGAGTCAAGAAAACAGTCTTTATCTTCTACGCGTTTCACTCCCTCCAGGAGCTTTATCAAGAATGATTTGGACTGTTAGACTCCTCTCTTTAATAGGTGTATCCTGAATCCCATTGGTTCATGGTAATCCCATAGTTAAGGTGGTATAATTTCTTTGCACTTGCTCCTAATACATTGCTCCATTCTATTGTTGATCATGGATCAGCTAATCATATATACCAAACATATTTAAGATCCTGAAAGAGCCATAAACCATTTTTCTATAAGACCGATAAAAGAAATATAGTTAAAATAGACCAAATGTCTTTAAATTGAATCTGAATGCCTAAAGGGTACAGGTTATGGGGAAATTAGATTAATTATGTTTGTCATGCATAAAAATATATATATATATTCCCTAATCGAGAAGAAATGGTGAGATGTCCAGTTCTGAATTTAGACCTTTGGGGAATAGCGTGTCAAATTTAAAGATATACTCTGCCTCTTTTAGAAGCAGTTTTTTCTGTATGTCCCCACCTCTCCAGTGTTTTTCTACTTTGTATATACCCCAATAAGATAGATCTTTTGTATTGCCCTTATGCATGGTTTTGAAATGTTTATACAGATGTGTGTCCTCTATTCCATTCTCTATATTATTAAGATGTTCCCTGATTCTATCTCTCAGAGTTCTCTTAGTTTCTCCGAAATAAAAAAGGTTGCAGGTGCATTTTAAGACATAAATAATTCCTTTATGTGAGCATCTTATGAGTTCTTTAATTAGTATGGTGCTATTTGGACCTATCTGAATCATATTGGATTTATTGCTGTGCTTACATGACTTACATGTGTGACATGGAAAGAAACCTGTTAGCTTCTGTCCATGAAGATCTTTTTGTACTAATTTATTATTTTTGGGTTTTTTTAGTTCACTGGGTGCAAGGACTGATTTTAAATTACTTGCTTTTTTGAAAACAAAACTGGGGTTGTCTGTTACTTTTTCTCCCAAAATGTTATCTTCCTTAATGAGATGCCAGTGTTTTTTTATAATTTTTTTCACCACATTATGATCAACGTGGTAATCAGTTATGAAAGGAATTTTTATTATATTTTCGTCTGTATTTGTTTTTTTTTTGTGTATTAGCAATGATTCTCTATTAGTATTTTTTGCCCTTTCTAATGCTTTTTTGGTATGCATTGTGTTATAGCCTCTTGAGTTAAATCTTTCAATTAGTGTTCCTGCCTGGTCTTCAAAATCTGCCAACCTAGAGCAGTTTTTTCGGACTCTTAGACACTGTCCTAATGGTATGTTGTCTTTCCAGGCATCCAGGTGACAACTTTTGGCATGCAGATAATTGTTACAATCAACTTGTTTGAAATATGTTTTTGTCTCTAACTTGTTGCCCAGTGCCATAATTTCCAAATCCAGGAAAGTGATTGTCTCTTTGCTTTGGTTATGTGTAAAATGCAAACCTAGATTATTTTGATTCATTTTTTCAAACATTTGGATTAGATCGGTTTCTTGCCCTTTCCAAATTATTATAAGGTCATCAATGTACCTTTTGTAGAGTACAAGGTTTGCACCATAGCCGCCGGGTCCAAAGAAATTTTCTTCCCATAGACCCATAAAAAGATTGGCGTAGCTAGGTGCAAACCTTGTACCCATGGCAGTTCCTTCTATTTGGAGATAAAACTTGTTATTAAAAGAGAAATAATTGTTTTCTAGAATGAATTTAATGCTACTCAAAATGAATTCCTTATGTATTTCTGGCATATCTGTGTCTTTTGTTAGATAGTGGTTGATTGCCTCCATACCTTTTTTGTGGTCTATCACTGTGTACAGTGACGTTACATCACAGGTGGCTAAATACATATCATCTTCCCATTGGAAAGTATTTAAGATGTTAAGTACTTGGGTAGAGTCCCTCAAATAGGAACCTAAGTTTGTTACATATTTTTGCAGATAGCCATCTACATATCTTGAAAGATTGGAGGAGATAGAGTCAATCCCTGATATGATGGGCCTACCAGGGGGACCATAGTGTACTTACCCATGAGACATTAGTAATCTGCTGCGTAGCGTACTAGCCCATGAGACATTAATAATCTGCTCCGTAGCAGACTAGCCCACGAGACATTAGTAATCTGCTGCGTAGCGTACTAGCCCATGAGACATTAATAATCTGCTCCGTAGCATACTAGCCCACGAGACATTAGTAATCTGCTGCGTAGCGTACTAGCCCATGAGACATTAGTAATCTGCTCCATAGTGTACTTACCCATGAGACATTAGTAATCTGCTCCATAGCGTACTTACCAATGAGACATTAGTAATCGGCTCCATAGCATTATAGCGCAGGAGACATTAGTAATCTGCTCCATAGCGTACTTACCCATGAGACATTAGTAATCTGCTGCGTAGCGTACTAGCCCATGAGACATTAGTAATCTGCTCCATAGTGTACTTACCCATGAGACATTAGTAATCTGCTCCGTAGCAGACTAGCCCACGAGACATTAGTAATCTGCTGCGTAGCGTACTAGCCCATGAGACATTAGTAATCTGCTCCATAGTGTACTTACCCATGAGACATTAGTAATCTGCTGCGTAGCGTACTAGCCCATGAGACATTAATAATCTGCTCCGTAGCAGACTAGCCCACGAGACATTAGTAATCTGCTGCGTAGCGTACTAGCCCATGAGACATTAATAATCTGCTCCGTAGCATACTAGCCCACGAGACATTAGTAATCTGCTGCGTAGCGTACTAGCCCATGAGACATTAGTAATCTGCTCCATAGTGTACTTACCCATGAGACATTAGTAATCTGCTCCATAGCGTACTTACCAATGAGACATTAGTAATCTGCTCCATAGTGTACTTACCCATGAGACATAAGTAATCTGCTGCGTAGCGTACTAGCCCATGAGACATTAATAATCTGCTCCGTAGCATACTAGCCCACGAGACATTAGTAATCTGCTGCGTAGCGTACTAGCCCATGAGACATTAGTAATCTGCTCCATAGCGTACTTACCCATGAGACATTAGTAATCTGCTCCATAGCGTACTTACCCATGAGACATTAGTAATCTGCTCCATAGCGTACTAGCCCATGAGACATTAGTAATCTGCTCCATAGCGTACTAGCCCACGAGACATTAGTAATCTGCTCCATAGCGTACTAGCCCACGAGACATTAGTAATCTGCTCCATAGTGTACTAGCCCATGAGACATTAGTAATCTGCTCCATAGTGTACTAGCCCATGAGACATTAGTAATCTGCTCCATAGCGTACTAGCCCATGAGACATTAGTAATCTGCTCCATAGCGTACTAGCCCATGAGACATTAGTAATCTGCTCCATAGCGTACTAGCCCACGAGACATTAGTATCTGCTCCATAGCGTACTAGCCCATCAGACATTAGTAATCTGCTCCATAGTGTACTAGCCCATGAGACATTAGTAATCTGCTCCATAGTGTACTAGCCCATGAGACATTAGTAATCTGCTCCATAGCGTACTAGCCCATGAGACATTAGTAATCTGCTCCATAGCGTACTAGCCCACGAGACATTAGTAATCTGCTCCATAGCGTACTAGCCCACGAGACATTAGTAATCTGCTCCATAGCGTACTAGCCCACGAGACATTAGTAATCTGTTCCATAGCGTACTAGCCCACAAGACATTAGTAATCTGCTCCATAGCGTACTAGCCCAGGAGACATTAGTAATCTGCTCCATAGCGTACTAGCCCACGAGACATTAGTAATCTGCTCCATAGCGTACTAGCCCACGAGACATTAGTAATCTGCTCCATAGTGTACTAGCCCATGAGACATTAGTAATCTGCTCCATAGTGTACTAGCCCATGAGACATTAGTAATCTGCTCCATAGCGTACTAGCCCATGAGACATTAGTAATCTGCTCCATACGTACTAGCCCAGGAGACATTAGTAATCTGCTCCATACGTACTAGCCCAGGAGACATTAGTAATCTGCTCCATAGCGTACTAGCCCATGAGACATTAGTAATCTGCTCCATAGCGTACTAGCCCATGAGACATTAGTAATCTGCTCCATACGTACTAGCCCAGGAGACATTAGTAATCTGCTCCATACGTACTAGCCCAGGAGACATTAGTAATCTGCTCCATAGCGTACTAGCCCAGGAGACATTAGTAATCTGCTCCATAGCGTACTAGCCCACGAGACATTAGTAATCTGCTCCATAGCGTACTAGCCCACGAGACATTAGTAATCTGCTCCATAGCGTACTAGCCCACGAGACATTAGTAATCTGCTCCATACGTACTAGCCCAGGAGACATTAGTAATCTGCTCCATAGCGTACTAGCCCATGAGACATTAGTAATCTGCTCCATACGTACTAGCCCAGGAGACATTAGTAATCTGCTCCATAGCGTACTAGCCCAGGAGACATTAGTAATTTGCTCCATAGCGTACTAGCCCACGAGACATTAGTAATCTGCTCCATAGCGTACTAGCCCACGAGACATTAGTAATCTGCTCCATAGCGTACTAGCCCACGAGACATTAGTAATCTGCTCCATACGTACTAGCCCAGGAGACATTAGTAATCTGCTCCATAGCGTACTAGCCCACGAGACATTAGTAATCTGCTCCATAGCGTACTAGCCCACGAGACATTAGTAATCTGCTCCATAGCGTACTTACCCATGAGACATTAGTAATCTGCTCCATAGCGTACTTACCCAGGAGACATTAGTAATCTGCTCCATAGCGTACTAGCCCAGGAGACATTAGTAATCTGACAATAGCCTACTAGCCCATGAGACGTTAGTAATCTACTCCGTAGCGTACTAGCCCACGAGACATTAGTAATCTGCTCCATACGTACTAGCCCATGAGACATTAGTAATCTGCTCCATAGTGTACTAGCCCATGAGACATTAGTTATCTGCTCCATAGCATACTTACCCATGAGACATTAGTAATCTGCTCCATAGCATACTTACCCATGAGACATTAGTTATCTGCTCCATAGCGTACTAGCCCAGGAGACATTAGTAATCTGCTCCATAGCGTACTAGCCCACGAGACATTAGTAATCTGCTCCATAGCGTACTAGCCCACGAGACATTAGTAATCTGCTCCATAGCGTACTAGCCCAGGAGACATTAGTTATCTGCTGCGTAGCATTCTAGCCCATGAGACATTAGTAATCTGCTCCATAGCGTACTAGCACACAAGACATTAGTAATCTGCTCCATAGCGTACTAGCCCAGGAGACATTAGTAATCTGCTCCATAGTGTACTAGCCCAGGAGACATTAGTAATCTGCTCCATAGCGTACTAGCCCATGAGACATTAGTAATCTGCTCCATAGCGTACTAGCCCATGAGACATTAGTAATCTGCTCCATAGCGTACTAGCCCACGAGACATTAGTAATCTGCTCCATAGCGTACTAGCCCAGGAGACATTAGTAATCTGCTCCATAGCGTACTAACCCATGAGACATTAGTAATCTGCTCCATACGTACTAGCCCACGAGACATTAGTAATCTGCTCCATAGCGTACTAGCCCACGAGACATTAGTAATCTGCTCCATAGCGTACTAGCCCACAAGACATTAGTAATCTGCTCCATAGCGTACTAGCCCACGAGACATTAGTAATCTGCTCCATAGCGTACTAGCCCAGGAGACATTAGTAATCTGCTCCATAGCGTACTAGCCCACGAGACATTAGTAATCTGCTCCATAGCGTACTAGCCCAGGAGACATTAGTAATCTGTTCCATAGTGTACTAGCCCACAAGACATTAGTAATCTGCTCCATAGCGTACTAGCCCACGAGACATTAGTAATCTGCTCCATAGCGTACTAGCCCACGAGACATTAGTAATCTGCTCCATAGCGTACTAGCCCACGAGACATTAGTAATCTGACAATAGCGTACTAGCCCACAAGACATTAGTAATCTGCTCCATAGCGTACTAGCCCAGGAGACATTAGTAATCTGCTCCATAGCGTACTAGCCCACAAGACATTAGTAATCTGCTCCATAGCGTACTAGCCCACGAGACATTAGTAATCTGCTCCATAGCGTACTAGCCCACAAGACATTAGTAATCTGCTCCATAGCGTACTAGCCCACGAGACATTAGTAATCTGCTCCATAGCGTACTAGCCCACGAGACATTAGTAATCTGACAATAGCGTACTAGCCCACAAGACATTAGTAATCTGCTCCATAGCGTACTAGCCCACGAGACATTAGTAATCTGCTCCATAGCGTACTAGCCCACGAGACATTAGTAATCTGCTCCATAGCGTACTAGCCCACGAGACATTAGTAATCTGCTCCATAGCGTACTAGCCCACGAGACATTAGTAATCTGACAATAGCGTACTAGCCCACAAGACATTAGTAATCTGCTCCATAGCGTACTAGCCCACGAGACATTAGTAATCTGCTCCATAGCGTACTAGCCCACGAGACATTAGTAATCTGCTCCATAGCGTACTAGCCCACGAGACATTAGTAATCTGCTCCATAGCGTACTAGCCCACGAGACATTAGTAATCTGCTCCATAGCGTACTAGCCCACGAGACATTAGTAATCTGCTCCATAGCGTACTAGCCCACGAGACATTAGTAATCTGCTCCATAGCGTACTAGCCCACAAGACATTAGTAATCTGCTCCATAGCGTACTAGCCCACGAGACATTAGTAATCTGCTCCATAGTGTACTAGCCCATGAGACATTAGTAATCTGCTCCATAGCGTACTAGCCCAGGAGACATTAGTAATCTGCTCCATACGTACTAGCCCAGGAGACATTAGTAATCTGCTCCATAGCGTACTAGCCCACGAGACATTAGTAATCTGCTCCATACGTACTAGCCCATGAGACATTAGTAATCTGCTCCATAGCGTACTAGCCCAGGAGACATTAGTAATCTGCTCCATAGCGTACTAGCCCACGAGACATTAGTAATCTGACAATAGCGTACTAGCCCACGAGACATTAGTAATCTGCTCCATAGCGTACTAGCCCACGAGACATTAGTAATCTGCTCCATACGTACTAGCCCAGGAGACATTAGTAATCTGCTCCATAGCGTACTAGCCCACGAGACATTAGTAATCTGCTCCATAGCGTACTAGCCCACGAGACATTAGTAATCTGACAATAGCGTACTAGCCCACAAGACATTAGTAATCTGCTCCATAGCGTACTAGCCCACGAGACATTAGTAATCTGCTCCATAGCGTACTAGCCCACGAGACATTAGTAATCTGCTCCATAGCGTACTAGCCCACAAGACATTAGTAATCTGCTCCATAGCGTACTAGCCCACGAGACATTAGTAATCTGCTCCATAGTGTACTAGCCCATGAGACATTAGTAATCTGCTCCATAGCGTACTAGCCCAGGAGACATTAGTAATCTGCTCCATACGTACTAGCCCAGGAGACATTAGTAATCTGCTCCATAGCGTACTAGCCCACGAGACATTAGTAATCTGCTCCATACGTACTAGCCCATGAGACATTAGTAATCTGCTCCATAGCGTACTAGCCCACGAGACATTAGTAATCTGCTCCATAGCGTACTAGCCCACGAGACATTAGTAATCTGCTCCATAGCGTACTAGCCCACGAGACATTAGTAATCTGCTCCATACGTACTAGCCCAGGAGACATTAGTAATCTGCTCCATAGCGTACTAGCCCACGAGACATTAGTAATCTGCTCCATAGCGTACTAGCCCACGAGACATTAGTAATCTGCTCCATAGCGTACTTACCCATGAGACATTAGTAATCTGCTCCATAGCGTACTTACCCAGGAGACATTAGTAATCTGCTCCATAGCGTACTAGCCCAGGAGACATTAGTAATCTGACAATAGCCTACTAGCCCATGAGACGTTAGTAATCTACTCCGTAGCGTACTAGCCCACGAGACATTAGTAATCTGCTCCATAGCGTACTAGCCCATGAGACATTAGTTATCTGCTCCATAGCATACTTACCCATGAGACATTAGTAATCTGCTCCATAGCATACTTACCCATGAGACATTAGTTATCTGCTCCATAGCGTACTAGCCCAGGAGACATTAGTAATCTGCTCCATAGCGTACTAGCCCACGAGACATTAGTAATCTGCTCCATAGCGTACTAGCCCACGAGACATTAGTAATCTGCTCCATACGTACTAGCCCACGAGACATTAGTAATCTGCTCCATAGCGTTCTAGCCCACGAGACATTAGTAATCTGCTCCATAGCGTACTTACCAATGAGACATTAGTAATCTGCTCCATAGCGTACTAGCCCATGAGACATTAGTAATCTGCTCCATACGTACTAGCCCACGAGACATTAGTAATCTGCTCCATAGCGTACTAGCCCATGAGACATTAGTAATCTGCTCCATACGTACTAGCCCACGAGACATTAGTAATCTGACAATAGCGTATTTTAGACCACTGAACCTTGAACCCTCCTCCATGAGATAACTCTTTTTGGTCAGACCCCACCATGATGCTTAACAAGCTGTCGCTCACATTTACACAAAGGTATTATAAATGAGCTGCATATTTGCATATATCTTTGTGTACAATTGCAGAACCCCATGAAAAATCTGTTTCTCAGTGTTTTTCACGTTTATGCAAACTGAGCTAAATTAGAAAACAATGATTCCCATTATATTGTGTTAATGCATATGATTGGATACAAAGATCTCACACAGCAAATCTAATGGAAGCAAATGAGGGCTCCTTAGTGTGCAGATCTATTGTCACATGCATAGGACATATATGGTGTCACATGCATAGGACATATATGGTGTCACATGCATGGGATGTATATGATGTCACATCCGCGGGAAGTATATGATTTCACATGCACGGGACGTATATGATGTCACATGCGTGGGACATATATGATGTCACATGCTCGGGACGTATATGATGTCACATGCGCAGGACGTATATGATGTCACATGCGCAGGACGTGTATGATGTCACATGCACAGGACGTATATGATTTCACATGTGCAGGACGTATATGATGTCACATGTGCACGATATATATGATTTCACATGTGCAGGACGTATATGATGTCACATGTGCAGGATCTTTATGATGTCACATGTGCAGGATGTATATGATCTCACATGTGCAGGATCTTTATGATGTCACATGTGCAGGATGCATATGATGTCACATGCGCAGGACCTATATGATCCCACATGCAGTAGAATATTTGTAACAGAGGAGTAGTCAGTCTAGTTGCTCTCAGTCATACTGAAGAGCAGAAGGAGCTGTCTTACTTTAACCTTTCTTAATCTTGTCTAATTCTGTCTCTCTCTCCTTGCTTGGGGTCTGTCCTCTTGTTCTTCCCCTTGCCTGTCCCTTTTTATTTACTGGTTAAATTCATGTCCCCCTGGCATGATGCTCCATCTCTCCCCAACTCCTTATTCTGCTCCACCTCTATATTTACACTGCTTCCCCTCTGGGGGCCATCTCCTCTCACCCTTTCTTTTAACACTGGCGTATCTTATTTCAATCTCTTTGCATGCCTACATGTTGTCTCCTCTTTACCTATCTATGTATGCTGCTTTTCTCTGCCCTCTCTGTATGCTACCTCCTCTCTCCCCATCTCTGCGTGCTACCTCCTCTCTCCCCATCTCTGCATGCTGCCTCCTCTCTCCCCATCTCTGCGTGCTGCCTCCTCTCTCCCCATCTCTGTGTGCTGCCTCCTCTCTCCCCATCTCTGTGTGCTGCCTCCTCTCTCCCCATCTCTGTGTGCGGCCTCCTCTCTCCCCATCTCTGTGTGCTGCCTCCTCTCTCCCCATCTCTGTGTGCTGCCTCTTCTCTCCCCATCTCTGCGTGCTGCCTCCTCTCTCCCCATCTCTGTGTGCGGCCTCCTCTCTCCCCATCTCTGTGTGCTGTCTCCTCTCTCCCCATCACTGTGTGCTGCCTCCTCTCTCCCCATCTCTGTGTGCTGCCTCTTCTCTCCCCATCTCTGCGTGCTGCCTCCTCTCTCCCCATCTCTGCGTGCTACCTCCTCTCTCCCCATCTCTGCATGCTACCTCCTCTCTCCCCATCTCTGCGTGCTACCTCCTCTCTCCCCATCTCTGTGTGCTGCCTCCTCTCTCCCCATCTTTGTTTGCTGCCTCCTCTCTCCCCATCTCTGTGTGCTGCCACCTCTCTCCCCATCTCTGCGTGTTGCCTCCTCTCTCCCCATCTCTGTGTGCTGCCTCCTCTCTCCCCATCTCTGCATGCTGTCTCCTCTCTCCCCATCTCTGCGTGCTGCCTCCTCTCTCTCCATCTCTGTGTGCTGCCTCCTCTCTCCCCATCTCTGCGTGTTGCCTCCTCTCTCCCCATCTCTGCGTGCTGCCTCCTCTCTCCCCATCTCTGCGTGCTGTCTCCTCTCTCCCCATCTCTGCGTGCTGCCTCCTCTCTCTCCATCTCTGTGTGCTGCCTCCTCTCTCCCCATCTCTGGGTGCTGCCTCCTCTCTTCCCATCTCTGTGTGCTGCCTCCTCTCTCCCTATCTCTGTGTGCTGCCTCCTCCCTCCCCATCTTTGTTTGCTGTCTCCTCTCTCCCCATCTCTGCGTGCTGTCTCCTCTCTCACCATCTCTGTGTGCTACCTCCTCTCTCCCCATCTCTGTGTGCTGCCTCCTCTCTTCCCATCTCTGTGTGCTGCCTCCTCTCTCCCCATCTCTGTGTGCGGCCTCCTCTCTCCCCATCTCTGTGTGCGGCCTCCTCTCTCCCCATCTCTGCGTGCTGCCTCCTCTCTCCCCATCTCTGTGTGCTGCCTCCTCTCTCCCCATCTCTGTGTGTGGCCTCCTCTCTCCCCATCTCTGTGTGCGGCCTCCTCTCTCCCCATCTCTGCGTGCTGCCTCCTCTCTCCCCATCTCTATGTGCTGCCTCCTCTCTCCCCATCTCTGTGTGCTGCCTCCTCTATTCCCATCTCTGTGTGCTGCCTCCTCTATTCCCATCTCTGTGTGATGCCTCCTCTATTCCCATATCTGTGTGCTGTCTCCTCTCTCCCCATCTCTGTGTGCTGCCTCCTCTCTCCCCATCTCTGTGTGCTGCCTCTTCTCTCCCCATCTCTGCGTGCTGCCTTCTCTCTCCCCATCTCTGTGTGCTGCCTCCTCTATTCCCATCTCTGTGTGCTGCCTCCTCTATTCCCATATCTGTGTGCTGCCTCTTCTCTCCCCATATCTGTGTGCTGCCTTTTCTCTCCCCATCTCTGCGTGCTACCTCCTCTCTCCCCATCTCTGCGTGCTGCCTCCTCTATTCCCATATCTGTGTGCTGCCTCTTCTCTCCCCATCTCTGTGTGCTGCCTCTTCTCTCCCCATATCTGTGTGCTGCCTCCTCTCTCCCCATATCTGTGTGCTACATCCTCTCTCCCCATCTCTGTGTGCTGCCTCCTCTCTCCCCATCTCTGCGTGCTGCCTCCTCTCTCCCCATCTCTGCGTGCTGCCTCCTCTCTCCCCATCTCTGCGTGCTGCCTTCTCTCTCCCCATCTCTGCGTGCTGCCTTCTCTCTCCCCATCTCTGCGTGCTGCCTCCTCTCTCCCCATCTCTGCGGGCTACCTCTTCTCTCCCCATCTCTGCGTGCTGCCTCCTCTCTCCCCATCTCTGCGTGCTGCCTTCTCTCTCCCCATCTCTGCGTGCTGCCTTCTCTCTCCCCATCTCTGCGTGCTGTCTCCTCTCTCCCCATCTCTGTGTGCTGCCTCCTCTCTTCCCATCTCTGCGTGCTGCCTCCTCTCTCCCCATCTCTGCGTGCTGTCTCCTCTCTCCCCATCTCTGCGTGCTGTCTCCTCTCTCCCCATCTCTGCGTGCTGCCTCCTCTCTCCCCATCTCTGCGTGCTGCCTTCTCTCTCCCCATCTCTGCGTGCTGCCTTCTCTCTCCCCATCTCTGCGTGCTGCCTCCTCTCTCCCCATCTCTGCGTGCTGCCTCTTCTCTCCCCATCTCTGTGTGCTGTCTCCTCTCTCCCCATCTCTGCGTGCTGCCTTCTCTCTCCCCATCTCTGTGTGCTTCCTTCTCTCTCCCCATCTCTGCGTGCTGCCTCCTCTCTCCCCATCTCTGCGGGCTACCTCCTCTCTCCCCATCTCTGCGTGCTGCCTTCTCTCTCCCCATCTCTGTGTGCTGCCTTCTCTCTCCCCATCTCTGCGTGCTGTCTCCTCTCTCCCCATCTCTGTGTGCTGCCTCCTCTCTCCCCATCTCTGCGTGCTGTCTCCTCTCTTCCCATCTCTGCGTGCTGCCTCCTCTCTCCCCATCTCTGCGTGCTGTCTCCTCTCTCCCCATCTCTGCGTGCTGTCTCCTCTCTCCCTATCTCTGCGTGCTACCTCCTCTCTCCCCATCTCTGTGTGCTGTCTCCTCTCTCCCCATCTCTGCGTGCTGTCTCCTCTCTCCCCATCTCTGTGTGCTACCTCCTCTCTCCCCATCTCTGTGTGCTACCTCCTCTCTCCCCATCTCTGCGTGCTGTCTCCTCTCTCCCCATCTCTGTGTGCTGTCTCCTCTCTCCCCATCTCTGTGTGCTGTCTCCTCTCTCCCCATCTCTGTGTGCTGCCTCCTCTCTCCCCATCTCTGCGTGCTGCCTCCTCTCTCCCCATCTCTGCGTGCTGTCTCCTCTCTCCCCATCTCTGCGTGCTGTCTCCTCTCTCCCCATCTCTGCGTGCTACCTCCTCTCTCCCCATCTCTGCGTGCTACCTCCTCTCTCCCCATCTCTGTGTGCTGTCTCCTCTCCCCATCTCTGCGTGCTGCCTCCTCTCTCCCCATCTCTGCGTGCTGCCTCCTCTCTCCCCATCTCTGTGTGCTGTCTCCTCTCTCCCCATCTCTGTGTGCTGTCTCCTCTCTCCCCATCTCTGTGTGCTGTCTCCTCTCTCCCCATCTCTGCGTGCTGCCTCCTCTCTCCCCATCTCTGCGTGCTGCCTTCTCTCTCCCCATCTCTGCGTGCTGCCTCCTCTCTCCCCATCTCTGCGTGCTGTCTCCTCTCTCCCCATCTCTGTGTGCTGCCTCCTCTATTCCCATCTCTGTGTGCTGTCTCCTCTCTCCCCATCTCTGCATGCTGTCTCCTCTCTCCCCATCTCTGTGTGCTGCCTCCTCTATTCCCATCTCTGTGTGCTGTCTCCTCTCTCCCCATCTCTGCGTGCTGCCTCCTCTCTCCCCATCTCTGCGTGCTGCCTTCTCTCTCCCCATCTCTGCGTGCTGTCTCCTCTCTTCCCATCTCTGCGTGCTGCCTCCTCTCTCCCCATCTCTATGTGCTGCCTCCTCTCTCCCCATCTCTGTGTGCTGCCTCCTCTATTCCCATCTCTGTGTGCTGCCTCCTCTATTCCCATCTCTGTGTGCTGCCTCCTCTATTCCCATATCTGTGTGCTGTCTCCTCTCTCCCCATCTCTGTGTGCTGCCTCCTCTCTCCCCATCTCTGTGTGCTGCCTCTTCTCTCCCCATATCTGTGTGCTGCCTCCTCTCTCCCCATATCTGTGTGCTACATCCTCTCTCCCCATCTCTGTGTGCTGCCTCCTCTCTCCCCATCTCTGTGTGCTGCCTCCTCTCTCCCCATCTCTGTGTGCTGCCTCCTCTCTCCCCATCTCTGCGTGCTGCCTCCTCTCTCCCCATCTCTGCGTGCTGCCTCCTCTCTCCCCATCTCTGCGTGCTGCCTCCTCTCTCCCCATCTCTGCATGCTGCCTCCTCTCTCCCCATCTCTGCGTGCTGCCTCCTCTCTCCCCATCTCTGCGTGCTGCCTTCTCTCTCCCCATCTCTGCGTGCTGCCTCCTCTCTCCCCATCTCTGCGTGCTGCCTCCTCTCTCCCCATCTCTGCGTGCTGCCTCCTCTCTCCCCATCTCTGCGTGCTGCCTCCTCTCTCCCCATCTCTGCGTGCTGCCTCCTCTCTCCCCATCTCTGCGTGCTGCCTCCTCTCTCCCCATCTCTGCGTGCTGCCTTCTCTCTCCCCATCTCTGTGTGCTGCCTTCTCTCTCCCCATCTCTGCATGCTGCCTCCTCTCTCCCCATCTCTGCGGGCTACCTCTTCTCTCCCCATCTCTGCGTGCTGCCTCCTCTCTCCCCATCTCTGTGTGCTGCCTCCTCTCTCCCCATCTCTGCGTGCTGCCTCCTCTCTCCCCATCTCTGCGTGCTGCCTCCTCTCTCCCCATCTCTGCGTGCTGCCTCCTCTCTCCCCATCTCTGCGGGCTACCTCTTCTCTCCCCATCTCTGCGTGCTGTCTCCTCTCTCCCCATCTCTGTGTGCTGCCTCCTCTCTCCCCATCTCTGCGTGCTGTCTCCTCTCTCCCCATCTCTGCGTGCTGTCTCCTCTCTCCCCATCTCTGCGTGTTGCCTCCTCTCTCCCCATCTCTGCGTGTTGCCTCCTCTCTCCCCATCTCTGCGTGCTGCCTCCTCTCTCCCCATCTCTACGTGCTGTCTCCTCTCTCCCCATCTCTGCGTGTTGCCTCCTCTCTCCCCATCTCTGCGTGTTGCCTCCTCTCTCCCCATCTCTGCGTGCTGTCTCCTCTCTCCCCATCTCTGCGTGCTGTCTCCTCTCTTCCCATCTCTGCGTGCTGCCTCCTCTCTCCCCATCTCTGCGTGCTACCTCTTCTCTCCCCATCTCTGTGTGCTGCCTCCTCTCTCCCCATCTCTGCGTGCTGCCTCCTCTCTCCCCATCTCTGTTTGCTGTCTCCTCTCTCCCCATCTCTGTGTGCTGTCTCCTCTCTTCCCATCTCTGCATGCTGCCTCCTCCCTCTCTATCCCTCTATGCTGTCTCCTCTGCCTAATCCCTGTGTGCTTCCCCCTGTCTCTCTATCTCTCTGCCCCTCTCCCTGAATGCTGCTGACTTCTCTCATGTGCCATTTTAATGCTTCATCTTCTTTCTTCATGTTTGCACAATGTCTCCTCTCCTTCAATCCTAACATACTCTTCCTTCTATCACACATGTTGTGTACTGCCTCTTGTGCTATCTGTGTATGGTGCTTTCTGTCTCCCTGCATGTGGTCCTCTTCACTACCTTTGTTTACTGGCTTCTACCCTTGGTACTGGTGCTATCCCTGTGTGCTGCCGCTTCTCTTTACACATTGTGATCTACCCCAGCGCTCTCCGCTCCCCCTGCTCCCTGTGCTGAGGGTTTGTTGCTACAGGATAATGCAGTTTCAGCTGAAATCCGAGCTCTGCTATCTTCTTATTACAGCGACAGGTGTGTACAATGCAAGATCCTTCTCACATGGATGCACATGGGGTCTCATGGAAATGTGTCCCCTCTCATGTGTACATAATAGGCAGAAACAGCTTAGACCTCTGTAATATGCAGCATTATCAGTGTAACATGCAGCATTATCAGTGTAACTTGCAGCATTATCAGTGTAACATGCAGCATTATCAGTGTAACATGCAGCATTATCAGTGTAACATGCAGGGATCTGTTCTTATTTCTATTATGCACAAGGATTCACTCATGTACATAAGACACACAGACACCCTATCATGTATGTATACCTTCCAAGAGAGCTATATATAGTTATGTCTAGTGATTATGCCCCACTGAGACTAAAGCCTCAAAAACAGCAACACCAGAACTAGGGTAATGGTCTCACACTGGAGGGAAGCAAGTGCAGAGGTAATTTGCAGAAGCACTTCTTTACAGAAAGGCTGGTTGGTTCATGGAAAAGACACCCAGTAGAGGTGATACCCGGCACAAGGCTGTAAAGAGTATACACTTCAGAAATAAATATAGGCAGAATAAATAATCTTCTGGTTGCTATCTGCATGACCATCAGTAAGCAGATTTTACTTGCATATAATAGAACACCCATGAGTAGTGTCAGTATATTATTATAGTTATGTGATCTAAATATGTCTCTTTTATAGCTATTGAAGGCCTGGGTCCAGTCCCAGATCTCCTGTCCCAACGCATGAAGGAGTTTGAGCTGAAAAGAGGATTGGACCCACCACCCTGGACCTCCTTCTTCCAGAGCCCTCCTGCCGGCCTCCCCTCAGCTTCTTCGTCCTCAGACTGTGATAGTCCCCCTGCCCGCCCGGTCAGACATCGGCCTCGCACTCTCTCTCTGGATGCAAAGCTAACTTCTCTAAAAAACCGAGCACTAAGAGTAGCGGAACAGCCCCATCCCTGTGAGCCCTCCGGGACCCCTAGGCAAGAACGCACCAGTGCAGAAGGTAGAGGCTCCAGCAGCAGTGAAAGCAGCACCCCAGAATCAGATCTCAGATTTCAGAATCGCAAAAGCACAAGAGATCTGAAAACTAAGCTTGATCCCCGCAACTGGTTGCAGAGCACAGTGTAAAAGAGGGGAACTAAAACTACATTCTGCTGCCAGAAAGAGTTGGACTGTCAAGAAGAGGTCTTCACAAAAGCCATAAAAAGTTAATGTTACATTGCCCATAGGTTGGATCACAGAGGCTTAAAGGGGGCAATGGAGCTTCTGCTCTAACAAAGATATTTAACAGATTGTTTTCTCCTAATCAGTATGTTATGTCATTGTCATATCCCACTCAGTGGACACAATGCCCTTTTACGCTTCCTCCCCCCTCTGCTGGCTCTTTGACACATTAATTAATAGTTTACCTTTGACTGTGTGCCCTTTTATTAACTGCCCTTAAAAATGGGGTGTGTAATAACGTGCAATGCTTTATTGTTGGATTGTGGTTGTGAATAAGTTAAAACTGTATGGAGAGAAGCAGAAACAGCTTCACCAAATATCTACTAATGAAAATCTATTAAATACCAATAAACATTTATTGGTGAAAACTGCTTCGCAGTCACTCATTTTTTGGGATGCTAAGGTCATGGCAAGGGATCAGCTTCTGAGGTTAAAGAAAAGTACTGGTCCCAAGTTAAACACAATGGTATGGACCAGCAAGGAATGTCCAGATCACAAAATTAGGTTGGAGATGGAGACCATGTTGAAAGTCCAGAGCAGGCAGTGAGGTCAGGGGTGGAATCCAGCATACAAAGCCCATGGTATAAACTGAAGTCATGGTACCACCAAGGTACACAAGTTGACTTCAATTTTGGGGATCAGCAAGGAAAGTGTTTGTCATAAGCTGAGATGGTGACCTGTGGCTAACAAGACTACAGGTCATATGCTAAGCTAAGAAAAATGTTCAGGTTAAAAACTGAGGTGGAGAATGGACACCAGCAAGTAAAATCCAGTCTAGGGGGTAACAAGCAGAAAGACCATGTTACAAGCTGAACTAGGAGGTTGAGAGCAAATTAAGTCCATATCAGAAGCTGAGGCCATGTGTGGAAACAAAGAAGGGAAGTCCAGACTACAAACTAAGGCCAGTTCTAGAAATCAGCTGGGAAAATGTAATGATAGTACCGGTCATAAACTGAGCTCAGCTTTAGTCTCTGGCAGTACAGTCAGATGATAAACTGAGCTCAGCTTTAGTCTCTGGCAGTACAGTCAGATCATAAACTGAGGAAGATAGGATATCCCGGCTGCGCTAACTTGCGTTGTGACCTAAAGCTCCCTTACAGTTGGGTCCCTAGTTACCCAATAAAAATCTAACAGAACAGTTTATATGTAAGGAGCGCCTAACTGAAAGGCAAGGTCAGATGTGAGAAGGGTCGTGGATAAATACTTGAAGAAGAATAAATAGCATAAGATATGTCAATTTAATCTCTGAGTAAAACTGAGTGTATAAAATTGTGTTTACATACATTTAATATACAAATACATTTAATAACATGGATCCATGATACAATAATAAAAACAGAAGCAAAAAACAATGGTTTAAAATCAATTGACAGATAGTAATAGCAGTATGAAAATAAAAACAAATATAAGCAATATGACCAATATAATCAGTATTAAAACAACAATATTGGACCGCTCCAGGGTCTAAAATGATATAAAATATTAATGATATTCCTGTGTATAAAAACTTATAAATAACTTATAAAAGCTTAAATGTTCCCAAATCCATTAGTTCAAAAGTCCAAAAGAAATCCAGTGATCCAACTATTCCAATTATTGTTTATAATTCCAACGGTGAAAAAGATGAAAGTGAATGTGTACAATATTGATGAAAAAAATATTTAGTGCAAATTGTGTCCAAAAAAAAAAAAAAAATTTTTTGAAAAATCAAAACTCAAAAAATTCAAAAATATATTATAGTGTGAAATAATGTCCAAAATTGTCTAAAACTGAGAAAATAGTGTGGTGATTAGATGTACAAATCAAAAAATGTGAAAAACCAAAAAACTTGTCAGTGTTGGTAAAATTCTTGATGGTGCTTAGGTTATAAGCAAAAAAGAAGAAAAAACTCCAAACCTGTGAAGAAAAAAATAGTACAACATAGAGCAGTAACTTTTTAGATTAACTGAAATATATTGAAATGAAACTCACCATATAGGTCAACGCGTTTCGGCCCACCAATAGGGCCTTTTTCAAGACTGGCATATAGTGAGTAAAGATGGGCAATTTATATGTTTAACTCATAAAAATGGCGCCAAAATTGCTTGAATTGACCCGGAAGTTCATTAGGGGTCAGGTGTATAGTTTTATTCTACTAACTGCAATATGTCATGACCCTTTATATAACGATTTGTGGTAGTGTCCTTTTTGTTTGTTCTTATTTGTTCTTAATATTTGCTATTTGATTTATTATCTATGTCCCTTTCGATAAGTTTTAGGCAAAACCGGAAGTTCAATATTATCGCTAAACCGGATGTGTTCCATGTAATTCAAAACCGGAAGTGGGGCTTCTGCGTCAAACCGGAAGTGGGGCTTCTGCGTCAAGCCGGAAGTGGGGCTTCTGTGTCCAAACCGGAAATTATAATCGGTAGATTTAGACTGAAAATGTGATACCGGATGTTTATATTTTTGTTTTCCGGGTATTTGATTGATCCCCTTGTGGGATATTAGAATTCCCTCTTTTCTCATTGGGAGATATTATTGGTGTAAGCAGTATAACCCGAGATGTTAGTCTCGAGTCTGCCCTTTTGTTTCTGTATAATTGACCGATTGTTTTGCCAATTATTCTGTCTAACATTAGTATTGACCCAGGGGAGATCCCATTACTTCCGGTTTTTATGATTATGTATAAATGTGAATCAGGGTTTTATAATATATTTATATACTGGCTATTTGTATAATGAGCATTAAATTCCAACCCTATTGTTATCATAAGGGAATCTTGTTTTAATTGTCTCATAATGTTTATCTAGATTATGAACTGTCTAAAATTATGTCTAGTAGTAGCTGTTAGACTGGAACGATATAGAATAATTCTACCTTAGAATTTGTATTTAAAAATATATCGCACGTCTCTTCTAAGACAGTCTTCCAATCTAACAATCTGGATATTTACTTCATGTTATTGTGATTGTATTGAATGGGATTGATGTTAATGGATATATTTGTTATCCCCAAGTAAAGGTTTGTTATATTCTTATACCCTATCTAATTATAATTTATTAGTGGTATATATCCAGAGGACTGTATATCCCAGGTTGTTGCATAAGGAGGTACTATTGTGTATTGAGACAGATTGTAAGTAATAAATATAAAAAAACGATATTTAAATCGAATAATAGTGTATAATTTAGATTAAAAACGTGAATTAATTAGAATTAGGGTTGATGGTACCAATAAATATAATTATAATTAAATATAATAAAATTCGTTAAAAATTGATTAGAGGATAAAAATTATTATTATATCAAACATACGAGATAGATTGTATAAGGTCCAAGGTCTATTGGGAGTGGATTATTCTAGGAATCTAGCTAATCATCGAGACATATATTTATCTTGAGGGAGATTGTAAGGTGATCATAACGGTGGCCTTAAGGGAACTTGAGGACTCTATTTATTGAGATGTAATAGATGTGATAGATCCTCTTTGTTGTTCAGGCCCTTAGGGTACAGACAATCAAGTTCAAAAATCCACCTGGATTCAGAAATTAGGAGTTTTCGTTCATAGTCTCCTCCTCTCCAGTTTGGTTTCACCAATTGGATCCCAAAGTATTTTAGATCCTTCAGATTGCTCGTGTGGTGGATTGTGAAATGTCTGTACAAAGCAGTCTCTGTGTTACCATGTTCTACCTGTAAGATGTGTTCGCGTATTCTATCTTTCAATAGCCTTGAAGTTTGGCCTACATATTGCAGTCCACAACTGCACTGAATGATACAGATTACGCCTTTGCTGTTACATCTTATGAGGTCTTTTATTTTATGTTCTTTCTCTGAGTGTTTAGATTTGTATTTTTTAGTCTTTAGACCCCTTTTGCATGCTTTGCAGCTTATGCAAGGGTAGAAGCCTTTTACATTATTCCCAAACACATCATGTATTTCTGTGGTTTGTGATCGTGGAATACTAGGTGATAACATGTTTCTCAGATTGTCCGATTTTCTATATATAAATCTCGGTTTAGTTGTTAGTGTCTCCCCTATGACGTCATCATTTTTTTAAAAGTGACCAGTTCTTCTCAATTATTTTTTCTATCAGATGTCGGTTTTCACTATATTGGGTTATGAATGCTACATCGATAGTTCCATGGTCATTTAGAGTCTTTTTCTTCTTATCTTTGTATTGTTCTTTTCGATCTCTTTTCCTGACAGCCTCAATCTCTCTGTTTAGTGTGTTTTCTTCATAACCTCTTTCTAGGAATCTTGTTTTGAGTGTCTCAGCTTGTTCCTCCCACAGTTCAGGGTCCGAGCAATTCTTCTTAAGCCTGAGTAATTGCCCCTTTGGGATGTTTTGTTTCCATCTGGTATGGTGGCAGCTGTTGATGTGTATGTAGTTATTACAGTCCACTGGTTTAAAATACGTTGACGTTTTTATTTTATTTTCTTCCACTGTAATTTTTAAGTCCAGAAATGTGATTTCTGAGCTGCTAATCTCATGTGTGAATTTCAAGTTTTGAGTATTGTTATTCATCACATGAATGGTGTATTCTAAGTCTTCTCTAGTACCCTTCCAGATAATTAAAATATCATCTATATATCGATGGTAGGAGACCAGGTCCGCGCCTGCTGGGCAAGAGTCCCAGAAGATCATTTCCCACTGGCCCATGTATAAATTGGCGTAGCTAGGCGCGAACCTGGTCCCCATAGCTGTACCACATAGCTGCCTGTAGAATATGCCATTGTGGTTAAAATAATTATGTGTGAGGATGTATATGATTCCTTCTATGATGAATTGTTTCTGTGCTTCCGGTATGGTATTATCTTTGTTCAAAAAATATTGAACTGCCTCTACACCTTTATCATGTGGTATGCTGGTGTAGAGGGAGGACACATCACAGGTGACCAGTAAATATCCTTCTTCCCACTCGATGTTTTCTAAGATGTTTAATATCTGTGTTGAGTCCCGTATGTATGAAGGTAGGGTCACAACATATTTTTGGAGGTTCTTTTCAAGATACTCTGACAAGTTACTTGTCAGAGATCCAATGCCGGAGATTATAGGTCTTCCTGGAGGTTGGTGGAGTGACTTGTGGATCTTGGGGAGGTAGTAGAACACTGGAGTGATAGGATGTTTTATTCCTATATATCGATATTCTTTACTATTGAGTATGTTCTTCTCACTGGCCTCCCCCAAGATCCGATTAATTTCTTCTTTAAACTCCACTACTGGGTTCTTCCTTAGGACCTCATATGTTTCTCTATCGGATAGAATCCTATTGCACTCGGCCTCGTAATCATCCTTGTCAAGGATTACAATTCCCCCTCCCTTGTCTGCAGGTTTAATGACCAGACCATTATTCTTCTCGAGGGTCCTGATTGTGTTCATTTGGCTCTTTGATAGGTTCTGCTTATGTTTAGTAAGCTTAGTACGGTGTATGTTCTTCAGTTCACTACACACTATAGTCTCAAATGACTCAATTGCGCTTCCTTTACTTGTTACCGGATAGAAAGTCGATCTTGGTTTAAGATCTGTATGTCGATATTCATCCGTATTAGATTCGGCTTCGGTGTTGTTTGTTGTTCCCCTTAGTTGTTCCAAGGGTGACCTCATAAAATGTCGTTTCAACGTAAGTTTTCTCACAAACTCTTTAACGTTGATGAACATCTCAAACTTATTGAGACTTCTTGAAGGGGCAAAGGAGAGTCCATAGTTAAGTATAGAGTTCTCCTGTCCTGTTAGGGTAGTCGAGCTAAGATTATATATCCCTTTAGCAGTGCTGTTATCGTCCGTCAGCTTGTCCTCCTTTTCTTTCCATCTTTTGTCTCCATTTATTCTCTTTCCACCTCTCTTCCCTCTATGGTTTTTCTTTTTTCGGTTGGAACCTGAGGGTCGTCTGGATTTGTCATCTTTCTTTTCGTTGATGTTCTTTCTAGTTCCTTGGTGGTTTGTTGATGTGATTCTAAAAAAGGATTTCTGGAAGTGGAGGTACTTGAACCTGCCTCTGGGTTCTTGAATCCTACTTTTTGAGTCAGTGTTTTATTCCCTTGTGTGCGGTCCAATTGCTGAGTCTTCCATTCTCTGGTATCCTCATAAGGTCCTTTGTATGATGTATTTGGTGTGTCCATTTGGTATTGGTGATCTCCATTGTGATGGTGATTCTGATTCTGATAAAAAAAAAATTGGACACAATTTGCACTAAATATTTTTTTCATCAATATTGTACACATTCACTTTCATCTTTTTCACTGTTGGAATTATAGACAATAATTGGAATAGTTGGATCACTGGATTTCTTTTGGACTTTTGAACTGATGGATTTGGGAACATTTAAGCTTTTATAAGTTATTTATAAGTTTTTATACACAGGAATATCATTAATATTTTATATCATTTTAGACCCTGGAGCGGTCCAATATTGTTGTTTTAATACTGATTATATTGGTCATATTGCTTATATTTGTTTTTATTTTCATACTGCTATTACTATCTGACAATTGATTTTAAACCATTGTTTTTTGCTTCTGTTTTTATTATTGTATCATGGATCCATGTTATTAAATGTATTTGTATATTAAATGTATGTAAACACAATTTTATACACTCAGTTTTACTCAGAGATTAAATTGACATATTAGATCATAAACTGAGCTCAGCTTTAGTCTCCAGCAGTACAGTCAGATAATAAACTGAGCTCAGCTTTAGTCTCCGGCAGTACAGTCAGATAATAAACGGAGCTCAGCTTTAGTTTTTGGCAGTACAGTCAGATCATAAACGGAGCTCAGCTTTAGTTTTTGGCAGTACAGTCAGGTCATAAACTGAGATCAGCTTTAGGCCTCTAGTTATGAAGCTCCGTACGTACCTGCCTTCGCCGGCCCCAATACACTCGCCTAAGCTCGCCTCACATCGCCGCTGCGGAACTGAATACGCTCGCCAAAGTTATCGATAAATCTGTCAAAAAGCCGCGCACCAAGTTCGGGGCGATGAGCAGCGGATTGTGATAGTTACCAATTATCAATCTCGCTGCTCTTCGGCTTTTTTACAGCTTTATTGATACCCCTGTCACTAAGCACTCACACTATACTATACTGTTCTGCCCCCTATACCAGCACCCCCGGAGCCCCCCGCAACTAAATAAAGTTATTAACCCCTAAACCGCCGCTCCTAGACCCCGCCGCAACGCAACTATAATAAATATATTAACCCCTAAACCGCCGCTCCCGGACCCCGCCGCAACTATAATAAATATATTAACCCCTAAACCGTCGCTCCCGGACCCCGCCGCAACTATAATAAATATATTAACCCCTAAACCGCTGCCCCCGGACCCTGCCGCCACCTACATAATACCTATTAACCCCTATCCTGCCCCCCCTATACCGCCGCCACCTATAATACATTTATTAACCCCTATCCTGTCCCCCCCTACACCGCCACCACTATAATAAAATTATTAACCCCTAAACCTAAGTCTAACACTAACCCTAACACCCCCCTAACTTAAATATTAATTAAATAAATCTAAATAATATTACTCTTATTAACTAAATTAATCCTATTTAAAACTAAATACTTACCTATAAAATAAACCCTGATATAGCTACAATATAAATAATAATTATATTGTAGCTATCTTAGGATTTATTTTTATTTTACAGGCAACTTTGTATATATTTTAACTAGGTACAATAGATATTAAATAGTTATTAACTATTTAATAGCTACCTAGTTAAAATAATTACAAAATTACCTGTAAAATAAATCCTAACCTGTTACAATTAAACCTAACACTAAACTATCATTAAATTAATTAAATAAATTAGCTACCAATACCTACAATTAAATACAATTAAATAAACTAAAATAAATTACAAAAAAAACAAACACTAAATTTCAGAAAATAAAAAAATATTACAAGAATTTTAAACTAATTACACCTAATCTAAGCCCCCTGATAAAATAAAAAAATAAAAATAATAAAAGTCCCTACCCTATTCTACATTACAAGGTAATCAGCTCTTTTACCAGCCCTTAAAAGGGCTTTTTGCGGGGCATGCCCCAAAGTAATCAGCTCTTTTGCATGTAAAAAATATACAACCAACCTCAACATTAAAACCCACCACCCACATACCCCTACTCTAACCCACCCAAATTCCCCTTAAAAAAACCTAACGCTAACCCCCTGAAGATCTCCCTACCTTGAGTCGTCTTCACCCAGCCGGGCCAAGTCTTCATCTGATGGGGCAGAAGAGGACATCCAGATCGGCAGAAGTCTTCATCCTATCCGGGCAGAAGAGGACATCCAGACCGGCAGAAGTCTTCATCCTATCCTTGCAGAAGAGGACATCCGGACTGGCAGACATCTTCATCTAAGCGGCATCTTCTATCTTCATCCATCCGACAAGGAGCGGCTCCATCTTCAAGACCTCTGGCGTGGAAAATCCTTCTTGCATGACGACTACCTGACGAATGGCTGGTCCTTTAAATGACGTCATCCAAGATGGCGTCCCTCGAATTCTGATTGGCTGATAGGATTCTATCAGCCAATCGGAATTAATGTAGGAAAAATCTGATTGGCTGATGCTATCAGCCAATCAGATTGAAGTTCAATCCGATTGGCTCATTGGATCAGCCAATCGGATTGAACTTCAATCTGATTGGGTGATTGCATCAGCCAATCAGATTTTTCCTACCTTAATTCCTATTGGCTGATAGAATCCTATCAGCCAATCGGAATTCGAGGGACGCCATCTTGGATGACGTCATTTAAAGGACCAGCCATTCGTCGGGTAGTCGTCATGCAAGAAGGATGTTCCACGCCAGAGGTCTTGAAGATGGAGCCGCTCCTTGTCGGATGGATGAAGATAGAAGATGCCGCTTAGATGAAGATTTCTGCCAGTCCGGATGTCCTCTTCTGCAAGGATAGGATGAAGACTTCTGCCGGTCTGGATGTCCTCTTCTGCCCCATTGGATGAGGACTTCGGCCCAGCTGGGTGAAGACGACTCAAGGTAGGGAGATCTTCAGGGGGGTAGTGTGAGGTTTATTTAAGGGGGTTTGGGTGGGTTAGAGTAGGGGTATGTGGGTGGTGGGTTTTAATGTTGGGGGGGGTTGTATTTTTTTTACAGGTAAAAGAGCTGATTACTTTTGGGCAATGCCCCGCAAAAAGCCCTTTTAAGGGCTGGTAAAAGAGCTGATTTCTTTGTAATGTAGAATAGGGTAGGGACTTTTATTATTTTTTTATTTTATTTTATTAGTGGGCTTAGATTAGGTGTAATTAGTTTAAAATTCTTGTAATATTTTTTTATTTTCTGTAATTTAGTGGGGTTTTTTTTTGTAATTTAGTTTAGTTTATTTAATTATATTTAGTTGTAGGTATTGGTAGCTAATTTATTTAATTAATTTATTGATAGTGTAGTGTTAGGTTTAATTGTAACTTAGGTTAGGATTTATTTTACAGGTAATTTTGTATTTATTTTAGCTAGGTAGCTGTTAAATAGTTATTAACTATTTAATAGCTATTCTACCTAGTTAAAATAAATACAAAATTGCCTGTAAAATAAAAATAAATCCTAAAATAGTTACAATGTAATTATTAGTTATATTGTAGCTATATTAGGGTTTATTTTATAGGTAAGTATTTAGTTTTAAATAGGATTAATTTAGTTAATAAGAGTAATATTATTTAGATTTATTTAATTAATATTTAAGTTAGGGGGGTGTTAGGGTTAGTGTTTGACTTAGGTTTAGGGGTTAATAATTTTATTATAGTGGCGGCGGTGTAGAGGGGGGCAGGATAGGGGTTAATAAATTTATTATAGGTGGCGGCGGTATAGGGGGGGCAGGATAGGGGTTAATAGATATTATGTAGGTGGCGGCGGGGTCCGGGAGCAGCGGTTTAGGGGTTAACATATTTATTATAGTTGCGGTGGGCTCCGGGAGCGGCGGTTTAGGGGTTAACATATTTATTATAGTTGCAGCGGGGTCCGGGAGCGGCGGTTTAGGGGTTAACATATTTATTATAGTTGCGGTGGGCTCCGGGAGCGGCGGTTTAGGGGGTAATATATTTATTATAGTTGCGGTGGGCTCCGGGAGCGGCGGTTTAGGGGGTAATATATTTATTATAGTTGCGGAGGGGTACAGGAGCGGCGGTTTAGGGGGTAATAACTTTATTTAGTTGCGGCAGTGTAAGGGGGGCAGATTAGGGGTGTTTAGGCTCGGGGTACATGTTAGGGTGTTAGGTGCAGACATCTCCCATAGGAATCTATTGGATATCAGGCAGCAGCGAACATGAGCTTTCGCTATGGTCAGACTCCCATTTATTCCTATGGGATCCGCCGCCTCCAGGGCGGCGGATTGAAATCCAGGTACGCTGGCCCAGAATAGTGGCGAGCGTACCTGGTAGTAGTTTGATAACTACCAAAAGTAGTCAGATGTGCCGAACTTGCGTTCGGAACATCTGGAGTGACGTAAGCATCGATCTGTGTCGGACTGAGTCCGGCGGATCGAAGCTCACGTCACTATATTCTACTTTTGCCGGGCAGTAGGGGTTTATAACTAAGGCGAATCAGCCTCGCCACAAATACGCTGCGGAATTCCAGCGTATTTGCGGTTGACGGCTTGATAACTAGAGGCCTTAGTCTCCGGCAGTACAGATGTAAATATGCTGATCAGGGTGTCATCTGTCACGTGTGTCTGCCAGATGTAAATATGCTGATCAGGGTGTCATCTGTCACGTGTGTCTGCTAGATGTAAATATGCTGATCAGGCTGTCATCTGTCACATGTGTCTGCCAGATGTAAATATGCTGATCAGGGTGTCATCTGTCACGTGTGTCTGCTAGATGTAAATATGCTGATCAGGCTGTCATCTGTCACATGTGTCTGCCAGATGTAAATATGCTGATCAGGGTGTCATCTGTCACATGTGTCTGCCAGATGTAAATATGCTGATCAGGGTGTCATCTGTCACGTGTGTCTGCCTGATGTAAATATGCTGATCAGGGTGTCATCTGTCACGTGTGCCTGCCTGATGTAAATATGCTGATCAGGGTGTCATCTGTCACATGTGTCTGCCAGATGTAAATATGCTGATCAGGGTGTCATCTGTCACGTGTGTCTGCCTGATGTAAATATGCTGATCAGGCTGTCATCTGTCACATGTGTCTGCCTGATGTAAATATGCTGATCAGGGTGTCATCTGTCACATGTGTCTGCCAGATGTAAATATGCTGATCAGGGTGTCATCTGTCACATGTGTCTGCCAGATGTAAATAATCTGATCAGGGTGTCATCTGTCACATGTGTCTGCTAGATGTAAATATGCTGATCAGAGTGTCATCTGTCACGTGTGTCTGCCTGATGTAACTATGCTGATCAGGGTGTCATGTGTGACGTGTGTCTGCAGATGTAAATATGCTGATCAGGGTGTCATCTGTCACATGTGTCTGCAGATGTAAATATGCTGATCAGGGTGTCATCTGTCACATGTGTCTGCCAGATGTAAATATGCTGATCAGGGTGTCATCTCTCACGTGTGTCTGCCTGATGTAAATATGCTGATCAGGGTGTCATGTGTGACGTGTGTCTGCAGATGTAAATATGCTGATCAGGGTGTCATCTCTCACGTGTGTCTGCCAGATGTAAATATGCTGATCAGGCTGTCATCTGTCACATGTGTCTGCCAGATGTAAATATGCTGATCAGGGTGTCATCTGTCACGTGTGTCTGCCTGATGTAAATATGCTGATCAGGGTGTCATCTGTCATGTGTGTCTGCCAGATGTAAATATGCTGATCAGGGTGTCATCTGTCATGTGTGTCTGCCAGATGTAAATATGCTGATCAGGGTGTCATCTCTCACATGTGTCTGCCTGATGTAACTATGCTGATCAGGGTGTCATGTGTCACATGTGTCTGCCTGATGTAAATATGCTGATCAGGGTGTCATCTGTCACATGTGTCTGCCTGATGTAACTATGCTGATCAGGGTGTCATCTGTCACATGTGTCTGCTAGATGTAAATATTCTGATCAGAGTGTCATCTGTCACATGTGTCTGCCTGATGTAACTATGCTGATCAGGGTGTCATCTGTCACGTGTGTCTGCAGATGTAAATATGCTGATCAGGGTGTCATCTCTCACGTGTGTCTGCCAGACGTGAGTACTCTTCCCTTCGTTGTATCACTAGAGCTGAAGAATTGCTGAGAATCTTTTGTCATTGGTATTAAGCACGATTGTCTTAGATTTAGAGTTTTTGATGTAGAAATTATGAAATCTTTTTCTGGAGCATTGACGGGTTTTGGACCTTATCCTGTGAATCGGTCCCACAACACAAGATGTCTCCTTAGGTTTGACACAGATGTATGTGACTGTGGGATCATATGTTCAGTCTTTGTTGCCTTGTGTATATATTTATATTGTGTCCGCTCCTACACTTTACATTAGAGCAGCAGAATAAGATATCTTATTTGGTGACCGGACATCTATGGATCTCTGCAATTTATGGATTAGATAATACAATTTACATCAGGTTGAAGGGGGAACTATAGAAACCATCAGTGGGCTGCAAACTTGGATCAGATCTGGACCTGCTTCTAACCCTATGAAAATGACTGGCACCCACGTCACCATCATGACAGCACCCATGTATCACATGATCTTAACTGAAATGATGATATATTTTATGAATTTAGAAAACTAAATCCTAGAAACTACTAACACAACAACCTGTTGTCTATCCAAAAGACAAGAAATTGTTTGTCATTGCTGGATATTATAATAAATAACAAGAGAATACATCTTTGACCAACAGAAAATCAGCAAGTAAAAACTAGGATTAACTAAAAGCCAGTAAAATTAATTTGTGTTTATTAGTTGCTATAATTATATTATACATTCAAGGTGACAGGTTAAATAAAAGTGATCCCCTGTGAGATAATGTGAAGGATCTCCCAGCTAAATCATTCTGTAGAGTACCCACTACATGATACTGATGGCTATCTCTTGACCCAGCTAAATCATTCTGTAGAGTACCCACTACATGATACTGATGGCTATCTCTTGACCCAGCTAAATCATTCTGTAGAGTACCCACTACATGATACTGATGGCTATCTCTTGACCCAGCTAAATCATTCTGTAGAGTACCCACTACATGATACTGATGGCTATCTCTTGACCCAGCTAAATCATTCTGTAGAGTACCCACTACATGATACTGATGGCTATCTCTTGACCCAGCTAAATCATTCTGTAGAGTACCCACTACATGATACTGATGGCTATCTCTTGACCCAGCTAAATCATTCTGTAGAGTACCCACTACATGATACTGATGGCTATCTCTTGACCCAGCTAAATCATTCTGTAGAGTACCTACTACATGATACTGATGGCTATCTCTTGACCCAGCTAAATCATTCTGTAGAGTACCCACTACATGATACTGATGGCTATCTCTTGACCCAGCTAAATCATTCTGTAGAGTACCCACTACATGATACTGATGGCTATCTCTTGACCCAGCTATATCATTCTGTAGAATACCTACTACATGATACTGATGGCTATCTCTTGACCCAGCTAAATCATTCTGTAGAGTACCCACTACATGATACTGATGGCTATATCTTGACCCAGCTAAATCATTCTGTAGAGTACCCACTACATGATACTGATGGCTATATCTTGACCCAGCTAAATCATTCTGTAGAGTACCCACTAGATGATACTGATGGTTATCTTCTAACCAAGTTAAATAGCTCTGTAGAGTACCCAATACATGATGCTGAGATCCCAACCCAGTTAAATCATTCTGTAGAGTCCCCACTACATGATACTGAGGGCTAAGTTCCAACCCAGATAAATCATTTTGTAGAGCACCCACTGCAATACAAATAATAATAATTGTGGTCTGGCCCCAGACAACATAGGACAGGCAGAGTTCATCTAGAAAGATAAATAGAAGTTCTGATAGAAAAAAAAAAAAGACGGGTAGGATATAGCAATCGAAGGGGACAGTGAATATGGAAGGACACACACACATTCTAATTAAGGGAACCTGTGTAGAAAATAGGTCAACAATGTGTTTATATATATATATATATATATATATATATATATATATATATATATATATTTATACTACTGGGAGTGCACATCTAGACTGCAGGCTGGTAAGAACATATAGTCTGTCGCCAGGGCAGAACATATAGATAGACGACCTGGAGAGGAAATATAGATAGAACCTGGAAAGGACATATAGACAGATTACTTGGAGAGGACATATTACAGTGCAGACTGGGGGGCATATATACATACAAGCTTAGAAGGACATTTTAGTTGTAGAAGTGCATACAGACAAGAGCTCTTGGGAAGATATAAAACAACATAATACATATTATCACAAAAATAATGAGAACACAAAGGAAGAGGTCATCGGGAAAATAGAGAAGACATAAGGAATACATTCACAGAGAAGTGCTGGAGGCTCAGAAATGGGGGTACAGAGACAAAAACCCTGTACAGGACATATGGAAGCTAATCTTAAAGGATATACAGACAATGATGCTGCAGAAATAATGGATATGTTTAAGAACATACAGCACAGTCCTGTGATCGACTAAGAGTTCAGTTTCAGAGGCAGACACACAAATTTGGTCATGGTGTTCCCCATCCTGGGAAAAAAAAAGATTGGTCCTTTAAAATACACAGTGGAATCCTGTGTTAGTTCCATGTTGCAGATTGCTAGCTTTAGTCTTCTTCCTTCTCTCTCTATGAGGTGGCAACTGATCTTCATCTTAGTGGGTAAATATGTTCATATAATGCCTTATAACATGTCAAACCCACTTGTAGATCCCTGAGGTTTTGTGGATAATAGATGCTCTGTGTGGGTGTTAACATTCTCTTTCTTTAATGAACTAAGGGCATGATGCATGTGTGGTAAGTGCACTTCACACGTGGTCTCTCTGCCCTGACACCTACTTCTGGGAAGGACATTCCATCTGTGGGAGGAGACAAGATGTCCAACAATGACACACATATCAGCAGGTTCTCAACATGAGCAGAATGTGTGATAGAAAGAGGATGGGCCACATGAAATGTAACACATTTTGTGATGTTTGGTGGACAATGTGACGGGTGTGGTAAAAGGAGGGACACATCTAGTGAATGTGATGAAGGGTTTGGTGCTCAAAATGAAGGATGTAGGGGAGAGAAGGAAAATTTTGCTACTCAAAATAAAAGCTGGGGCATGATGTGTGTAGTGAACAAGAGAAGACTCTGATAACTGAACAATGGTTATGAAAAACAAAAAAAATGTGTTGGATAAAATGACAGGTATGTGATCAGAGGGAACAATGTGGTGAAAAAAGGAAATAAAGCAGAGTGCAAATAAATGTGATGTGTGTGCTGGACAGTGTGACGTGTGTGCTGGACAGTGTGACGTGTGTGCTGGGCAGAGTGACGTGTGGGCTGGGCAGAGTGACGTGTGGGCTGGGCAGAGTGATGTGTGGGCTAGACAGAGTGGGGTGCGTGCTGGACAGAGTGGGGTGCGTGCTGGACAGAGTGAGGTGCGTGCTGGACAGAGTGACGTGCGTGCTGGACAGAGTGACATGCGTGCTGGACAGAGTGACATGCGTGCTGGACAGAGTGACATGCGTGCTGGACAGAGTGACGTGCATGCTGGACAGTGTTTGAAGTCTGTGCTGGACAGTGTGAAGTCTGTGCTGGACAGAATGGGTGGTGTGCTGGACAAAGTGACGTGTGTGCTGGACAAAGTGACGTGTGTGCTGGACAGTGTGATGTATGTGCTGGACAGTGTCAAGTCGGTGCTGGGCAGAAATTATAATGAAGTGAACAAAGTGGGTAAAAACGATACAAACTAACCAGCTCAGCAGTCACTTATCGGAGATGAAGACACATGGTTTGTAAATTGGTTCCCAGTCTGAAAATTAGAAGAGACACGTGAGAAACCTACTACAAAATGAAGGTGCACACAGTTTTTATCAGCTAGTCACATGGTAATCACTTCAAACCCTGCTGGTTTATATTACTTAACGCTGCAGCTTCTCAGGCATTTCCTTTCCTATATAGATTAGTACAAGACACAAACATGGTGAAAAAATAATCAGCTTTTTCTGAAAAAATATTATACAAGTGCTCCTTGTATCCCAAAAGCACCCACAGAAAACTACAAACCCTCTCCCACCTCAGGCACATCTATAGATGGGAAAACATTATTATTTACATATAATACACCCAGGTACTAGGAGGGGCCTTACCAAAACCACAAGCCCATGATAAAGGATTACAGAGTCTATATCACATACCTTGCTGACCCCCACCTGTTGGTGAGAGTGTCTGCATAGGTATTGAACCAGGGTCTGCCAGTTGCTGGTGCTTTACTTTTATCATTTAGCCACAGGCAGGCTAAAGCTTTTCCCTTAGTTGTTTTCCAGATTAGTCCATAAATACCCAGCCATAAGAAGATATGACATATATTCATGAGAATATATGACCAAGTTCTCTGTACCAAGAGGTCCAGTTATAAGAATATATGACCAGGTGCTGGGTACAAAGAGGTCTAATCATGAGAATATATGACCAGGTGCTGGGTACAAAGAGGTCCAGTCATGAGAATATATGACCAAGTTCTCTGTACCAAGAGGTCCAGTTATAAGAATATATGACCAGATGCTGGGTACAAAGAGGTCTAATCATGAGAATATATGACCAGGTGCTGAGTACAAAGAGGTCCAGTCATGAGAATATATGACCAAGTATTCGGTACAAAGAGGTCCAGTCATGAGAATATATGACCAAGTATTCGGTACAAAGAGGTCCAGTCATGAGAATATATGACCAGGTGCACGTTATAAGTATGCATCAAAAATGTGTGGATGGATTAAAGTGGATAGTGATTGAGAAGGTAATTGCACCAAAAAGAGGAGGTGACAAGTTAAAGGTTTTAAAGGAATAGCAAACACCATTACCTAGATTAGGAGTTTTGCTCTAAAGGCCAAAATAGCGCTGCCATTACGAGTTACTGAAAAAACTCATTTTGCTGTGCGTTATGGTGCTTTAACCTTAAAAAAGTGCTGTCCAGAGTTCTAAACCAAAAATTGGCTGGCTCCTTAGCTTAAATGCCTTCTTTTTCAAATAAAGATAGCAAGAGAATGAAGAAAATTGATAATAGGAGTAAATTAGAAAGAAAAAATGTGGGTTCAGTGTCCTTTTAATAGATTTAGTTTATTAGTTGCGATGTGGGGGCCTGGAGGTTTAGGGGTTAATACTTTATTATAATGTTGGCGATGTGGGGGCCGGCAGATTAGGGGTTAATAGATTTATATAGTGTCGGGGGTGGGGGATTAGGAGTTAATAGGTTTATTTAATAGTCGCAATGTGGGTGGGCAGCAGATTAGGGTTTAATAGGTTTACTATAGTATTTGCGATGCGGAGGGTGGCGGTTTAGGAGATAATAGCTAGTTTAAGGGTGTTGGTGTACTTTGTAACATTTTAGTTATGAGTTTTGTGAAATAACCAGGTGCTGGGTACACACAAGTCTAGCTGAGAGTAGATATGACCTGGTGCTGGGTACACACAAGTCTAGCTGAAAGTAGATATGACCTGGTGCTGGGTACACACAAGTCTAGCTGAGAGTAGATATAACCTGGTGCTGGGCACACACAAGTCTAGCTGAGAGTATATATAACCTGGTGCTGGTTACACACAAGTCTAGCTGAGAGTATATATAACCTGGTGCTGGGTACACACAAGTCTAGCTGAGAGTAGATATAACCTGGTGCTGGGCACACACAAGTCTAGCTGAGAGTACATATAACCTGGTGCTGGGTACACACAAGTCTAGCTGAGAGTAGATATAACCTGGTGCTGGGTACACACAAGTCTAGCTGAGAGTAGATATAACCTGGTGCTGGGCACACACAAGTCTAGCTGAGAGTACATATAACCTGGTGCTGGGTACACACAAGTCTAGCTGAGAGTAGATATAACCTGGTGCTGGGTACACACAAGTCTAGCTGAGAGTAGATATGACCTGGTGCTGGGTACACACAAGTCTAGCTGAGAGTAGATATAACCTGGTGCTGGGCACACACAAGTCTAGCTGAGAGTAGATATGACCTGGTGCTGGGTACACACAAGTCTAGCTGAGAGTATATATCATCAGGTGCTGGGCACACACAAGTCTAGCTGAGAGTATACATCATCAGGTGCTGGGCACACACAAGTCTAGCTGATAGTATACATCATCAGGTGCTGGTTACACACAAGTCTAGCTGAGAGTATATATCATCAGGTGCTGGGCACACACACGTCTAGCTGAGAGTATATATCATCAGGTGCTGGGCACACACAAGTCTAGCTGAGAGTATACATCATCAGGTGCTGGGCACACACAAGTCTAGCTGAGAGTATATATCATCAGGTGCTGGTTACACACAAGTCTAGCTGAGAGTATATATCATCAGGTGCTGGGCACACACAAGTCTAGCTGAGAGTATATATCTTCAGGTGCTGGGTACACACAAGTCTAGCTGAGAGTATATATCTTCAGGTGCTGGGTACACACAAGTCTAGCTGAGAGTATATATCATCAGGTGCTGGGCACACACAAGTCTAGCTGAGAGTATATATCATCAGGTGCTGGGCACACACAAGTCTAGCTGAGAGCATATATCATCAGGTGCTGGGCACACACAAGTCTAGCTGAGAGCATATATCATCAGGTGCTGGGCACACACAAGTCTAGCTGAGAGTATATATCATCAGGTGCTGGGTACACACAAGTCTAGCTGAGAGCATATATCATCAGGTGCTGGGCACAAACAAGTCTAGCTGAGAGTATATATCATCAGGTGCTGGGCACACACAAGTCTAGCTGAGAGTATACATCATCAGGTGCTGGGTACACACAAGTCTAGCTGAGAGTATATATCATCAGGTGCTGGGCACACACAAGTCTAGCTGAGAGTATACATCATCAGGTGCTGGGCACACACAAGTCTAGCTGAGAGTATATATCATCAGGTGCTGGGCACACACAAGTCTAGCTGAGAGTATATATCATCAGGTGCTGGGCACACACAAGTCTAGCTGAGAGTATACATCATCAGGTGCTGGGCACACACAAGTCTAGCTGAGAGTATACATCATCAGGTGCTGGGCACACACAAGTCTAGCTGAGAGTATATATTATCAGGTGCTGGGTACACACAAGTCTAGCTGAGAGTATATATCATCAGGTGCTGGGCACACACAAGTCTAGCTGAGAGTATATATCATCAGGTGCTGGGTACACACAAGTCTAGCTGAGAGTATATATCATCAGGTGCTGGGCACACACAAGTCTAGCTGAGAGTAGATATAACCTGGTGCTGGGCACACACAAGTCTAGCTGAGAGTATATATCATCAGGTGCTGGGTACACACAAGTCTAGCTGAGAGTATATATCATCAGGTGCTGGGCACACACAAGTCTAGCTGAGAGTATACATCATCAGGTGCTGGGTACACACAAGTCTAGCTGAGAGTATATATCATCATGTGCTGGGCACAAACAAGTCTAGCTGAGAGTATATATCATCAGGTGCTGGGCACACACAAGTCTAGCTGAGAGCATATATCATCAGGTGCTGGGCACACACAAGTCTAGCTGAGAGTATATATCATCAGGTGCTGGGCACACACAAGTCTAGCTGATAGTATACATCATCAGGTACTGGGCACACACAAGTCTAGCTGATAGTATACATCATCAGGTGCTGGGCACACACAAGTCTAGCTGATAGTATACATCAGGTGCTGGGCACACACAAGTCTAGCTGAGAGTATATATCATCAGGTGCTGGGTACACACAAGTCTAGCTGAGAGTATACATCATCAGGTGCTGGGTACACACAAGTCTAGCTGAGAGTATACATCATCAGGTGCTGGGTACACACAAGTCTAGCTGAGAGTATATATCATCAGGTGCTGGGCACACACAAGTCTAGCTGAGAGTATATATCATCAGGTGCTGGGCACACACAAGTCTAGCTGAGAGTATACATCATCAGGTGCTGGGTACACACAAGTCTAGCTGAGAGTATACATCATCAGGTGCTGGGCACACACAAGTCTAGCTGATAGTATACATCAGGTGCTGGGCACACACAAGTCTAGCTGATAGTATACATCAGGTGCTGGGTACACACAAGTCTAGCTGAGAGTATATATCATCAGGTGCTGGGCACACACAAGTCTAGCTGAGAGTAGATATAACCTGGTGCTGGGTACACACAAGTCTAGCTGAGAGTAGATATAACCTGGTGCTGGTTACACACAAGTCTAGCTGAGAGTATATATAACCTGGTGCTGGTTACACACAAGTCTAGCTGAGAGTATATATAACCTGGTGCTGGTTACACACAAGTCTAGCTGAGAGTAGATATAACCTGGTGCTGGGTACACACAAGTCTAGCTGAGAGTAGATATAACCTGGTGCTGGGTACACACAAGTCTAGCTGAGAGTATATATAACCTGGTGCTGGTTACACACAAGTCTAGCTGAGAGTATATATAACCTGGTGCTGGTTACACACAAGTCTAGCTGAGAGTAGATATAACCTGGTGCTGGGTACACACAAGTCTAGCTGAGAGTATATATCATCAGGTGCTGGGCACACACAAGTCTAGCTGAGAGTATACATCATCAGGTGCTGGGCACACTTAAGTCTAGCTGAGAGTATACATCATCAGGTGCTGGGTACACACAAGTCTAGCTGAGAGTATATATCATCAGGTGCTGGGTACACACAAGTCTAGCTGAGAGTATACATCATCAGGTGCTGGGCACACACAAGTCTAGCTGAGAGTATACATCATCAGGTGCTGGGTACACACAAGTCTAGCTGAGAGTATATATCATCAGGTGCTGGGCACACACAAGTCTAGCTGATAGTATACATCATCAGGTGCTGGGCACACACAAGTCTAGCTGAGAGTATACATCATCAGGTGCTGGGCACACACAAGTCTAGCTGAGAGTATACATCATCAGGTGCTGGGCACACACAAGTCTAGCTGAGAGTATACATCATCAGGTGCTGGGCACACACAAGTCTAGCTGAGAGTATATATCATCAGGTGCTGGGCACACACAAGTCTAGCTGAGAGTATATATCATCAGGTGCTGGGCACACACAAGTCTAGCTGAGAGTATATATCATCAGGTGCTGGGTACACACAAGTCTAGCTGAGAGTAGATATAACCTGGTGCTGGGCACACACAAGTCTAGCTGAGAGTAGATATAACCTGGTGCTGGGTACACACAAGTCTAGCTGAGAGTAGATATCATAAGGTGCTGGGCACACACAAGTCTAGCTGAGAGTAGATATAACCTGGTGCTGGGCACACACAAGTCTAGCTGAGAGTAGATATAACCTGGTGCTGGGCACACACAAGTCTAGCTGAGAGTATACATCATCAGGTGCTGGGCACACACAAGTCTAGCTGAGAGTATATATCATCAGGTGCTGGGTACACACAAGTCTAGCTGAGAGTATATATCATCAGGTGCTGGGCACACACAAGTCTAGCTGAGAGTAGATATCATCAGGTTCAGGGTACACACAAGTCTAGCTGAGAGTAGATATAACCTGGTGCTGGGCACACACAAGTCTAGCTGAGAGTATATATAACCTGGTGCTGGGCACACACAAGTCTAGCTGAGAGTAGATATAACCTGGTGCTGGGTACACACAAGTCTAGCTGAGAGTAGATATAACCTGGTGCTGGGCACACACAAGTCTAGCTGAGAGTATACATCATCAGGTGCTGGGCACACACAAGTCTAGCTGATAGTATACATCATCAGGTGCTGGGTACACACAAGTCTAGCTGAGAGTATATATCTTCAGGTGCTGGGTACACACAAGTCTAGCTGAGAGTATATATCATCAGGTGCTGGGTACACACAAGTCTAGCTGAGAGTATACATCATCAGGTGCTGGGCACACACAAGTCTAGCTGACAGTATATATCATCAGGTGCTGGGTACACACAAGTCTAGCTGAGAGTATACATCATCAGGTGCTGGGCACACACAAGTCTAGCTGAGAGTATATATCATCAGGTGCTGGGCACACACAAGTCTAGCTGAGAGTATACATCATCAGGTGCAGGGCACACACAAGTCTAGCTGAGAGTATATATCATCAGGTGCTGGGCACACACAAGTCTAGCTGAGAGTATATATCATCAGGTGCTGGGCACACACAAGTCTAGCTGAGAGTATATATCATCAGGTGTGGGCACACAAGTCTAGCTGAGAGTATATATCATCAGGTGCTGGGCACACACAAGTCTAGCTGAGAGCATATATCATCAGGTGCTGGGCAAACACAAGTCTAGCTGAGAGTATATATCATCAGGTGCTGGGTACACACAAGTCTAGCTGAGAGTATATATCATCAGGTGCTGGGCACACACAAGTCTAGCTGAGAGTATACATCATCAGGTGCTGGGTACACACAAGTCTAGCTGAGAGTATATATCATCAGGTGCTGGGCACACACAAGTCTAGCTGAGAGTATATATCATCAGGTGCTGGTTACACACAAGTCTAGCTGAGAGTATATATCATCAGGTGCTGGGCACACACAAGTCTAGCTGAGAGTATACATCATCAGGTGCTGGGCACACACAAGTCTAGCTGAGAGTATATATCATCAGGTGCTGGGCACACACAAGTCTAGCTGAGAGTATATATCATCAGGTGCTGGTTACACACAAGTCTAGCTGAGAGTATATATCATCAGGTGCTGGGTACACACAAGTCTAGCTGAGAGTATATATCATCAGGTGCTGGTTACACACAAGTCTAGCTGAGAGTATACATCATCAGGTGCTGGGCACACACAAGTCTAGCTGATAGTATACATCATCAGGTGCTGGGCACACACAAGTGTAGCTGAGAGTATATATCATCAGGTGCTGGGCACACACAAGTCTAGCTGAGAGTATACATCATCAGGTGCTGGGCACACACAAGTCTAGCTGAGAGTATACATCATCAGGTGCTGGGTACACACAAGTCTAGCTGAGAGTATACATCATCAGGTGCTGGGTACACACAAGTCTAGCTGAGAGTATACATCATCAGGTGCTGGGCACACACAAGTCTTGCTGAGAGTATATATCATCAGGTGCTGGGCACACACAAGTCTAGCTGAGAGTATATATAACCTGGTGCTGGTTACACACAAGTCTAGCTGAGAGTAGATATAACCTGGTGCTGGACACACAAGTCTAGATGAGAGTAGATATAACCTGGTGCTGGTTACACACAAGTCTAGCTGAGAGTATATATAACCTGGTGCTGGGCACACACAAGTCTAGCTGAGAGTATATATAACCTGGTGCTGGGCACACACAAGTCTAGCTGAGAGTATATATCATCAGGTGCTGGGTAGACACAAGTCTAGCTGAGAGTATATATCATCAGGTGCTGGGTAGACACAAGTCTAGCTGAGAGTATATATCTTCAGGTGCTGGGCACACACAAGTCTAGCTGAGAGTATACATCATCAGGTGCTGGGTACACACAAGTCTAGCTGAGAGTATACATCATCAGGTGCTGGGCACACACAAGTCTAGCTGAGAGTATATATCATCAGGTGCTGGGCACACACAAGTCTAGCTGAGAGTATACATCATCAGGTGCTGGGTACACACAAGTCTAGCTGAGAGTATATATCATCAGGTGCTGGGCACACACAAGTCTAGCTGATAGTATACATCATCAGGTGCTGGGCACACACAAGTCTAGCTGATAGTATATATCATCAGGTGCAGGGCACACACAAGTCTAGTTGAGAGTATATATCATCAGGTGCTGGGCACACACAAGTCTAGCTGAGAGTATATATCATCAGGTGCTGGGCACACACAAGTCTAGCTGAGAGTATACATCATCAGGTGCTGGGCACACACAAGTCTATCTGAGAGTAGATATAACCAGGTTCAGGGTACACACAAGTCTAGCTGAGAGTATACATAATCAGGTTCAGGGTACACACAAGTCTAGCTGAGAGTATACATCATTAGGTTCAGGGTACACACAAGTCTAGCTGAGAGTATACATCATCAGTTTAAGGGTACACACAAGTCTAGCTGAGAGTAGATATAACCAGGTTCAGGGTACACACAAGTCTAGCTGAGAGTAGATATAACCAGGTTCAGGGTACACACAAGTCTAGCTGAGAGTATATATCATCAGGTGCTGGGTAGACACAAGTCTAGCTGAGAGTATATATCTTCAGGTGCTGGGCACACACAAGTCTAGCTGAGAGTATACATCATCAGGTGCTGGGTACACACAAGTCTAGCTGAGAGTATACATCATCAGGTGCTGGGCACACACAAGTCTAGCTGAGAGTATATATCATCAGGTGCTGGGCACACACAAGTCTAGCTGAGAGTATATATCATCAGGTGCTGGGCACACACAAGTCTAGCTGAGAGTATACATCATCAGGTGCTGGGCACACACAAGTCTAGCTGAGAGTATATATCATCAGGTGCTGGGCACACACAAGTCTAGCTGAGAGTATACATCATCAGGTGCTGGGCACACACAAGTCTAGCTGAGAGTATATATCATCAGGTGCTGGGTAGACACAAGTCTAGCTGAGAGTATATATCATCAGGTGCTGGGCACACACAAGTCTAGCTGAGAGTATATATAACCTGGTGCTGGGCACACACAAGTCTAGCTGAGAGTATATATCATCAGGTTCAGGGTACACACAAGTCTAGCTGAGAGTATATATCATCAGGTGCTGGGTACACACAAGTCTAGCTGAGAGTAGATATCATCAGGTGCTGGGCACACACAAGTCTAGCTGAGAGTAGATATAACCAGGTTCAGGGTACACACAAGTCTAGCTGAGAGTATATATCATCAGGTTCAGGGTACACACAAGTCTAGCTGAGAGTAGATATCACCAGGTTCAGGGTACACACAAGTCTAGCTGAGAGTAGATATAACCAGGTTCAGGTCACACACAAGTCTAGCTGAGAGTAGATATAACCAGGTTCAGGGTACACACAAGTCTAGCTGAGAGTATATATCATCAGGTTCAGGGTACACACAAGTCTAGCTGAGAGTAGATATCACCAGGTTCAGGGTACACACAAGTCTAGCTGAGAGTAGATATAACCAGGTTCAGGTCACACACAAGTCTAGCTGAGAGTAGATATAACCAGGTTCAGGGCACACACAAGTCTAGCTGAGAGTAGATATCACCAGGTTCAGGGCACACACAAGTCTAGCTGAGAGTAGATATTACCAGGTTCAGGGCACACACAAGTCTAGCTGAGAGTATATATCATCAGGTGCTGGGCACACACAAGTCTAGCTGAGAGTATATATCATCAGGTGCTGGGCACACACAAGTCTAGCTGAGAGTAGATATAACCAGGTTCAGGGCACACACAAGTCTAGCTGAGAGTATATATCATCAGGTGCTGGGCACACACAAATCTAGCTGAGAGTATATATCATCAGGTTCAGGGTACACACAAGTCTAGCTGAGAGTATACATCATCAGGTGCTGGGCACACACAAGTCTAGCTGAGAGCATATATCATCAGGTGCTGGGTACACACAAGTCTAGCTGAGAGTATATATCATCAGGTGCTGGGCACACACAAGTCTAGCTGAGAGCATATATCATCAGGTGCTGGGTACACACAAGTCTAGCTGAGAGTATATATCATCAGGTGCTGGGCACACACAAGTCTAGCTGAGAGCATATATCATCAGGTGCTGGGTACACACAAGTCTAGCTGAGAGTATATATCATCAGGTGCTGGGCACACACAAGTCTAGCTGAGAGCATATATCATCAGGTGCTGGGCACACACAAGTCTAGCTGAGAGTATATATCATCAGGTGCTGGGCACACACAAGTCTAGCTGAGAGTATACATCATCAGGTGCTGGGCACACACAAGTCTAGCTGAGAGTATATATCATCAGGTGCTGGGCACACACAAGTCTAGCTGAGAGTATATATCATCAGGTGCTGGGCACACACAAGTCTAGCTGAGAGTAGATATCATCAGGTGCTGGGCACACACAAGTCTAGCTGAGAGTAGATAAAACCAGGTTCAGGTCACACACAAGTCTAGCTGAGAGTAGATATCATCAGGTGCTGGGCACACACAAGTCTAGCTGAGAGTATATATCATCAGGTGCTGGGCACACACAAGTCTAGCTGAGAGTAGATATAACCAGGTTCAGGGTACACACAAGTCTAGCTGAGAGTAGATATCATCAGGTGCTGGGTACACACAAGTCTAGCTGAGAGTATACATCATCAGGTGCTGGGTACACACAAGTCTAGCTGAGAGTATATATCATCAGGTTCAGGGTACACACAAGTCTAGCTGAGAGTATATATCATCAGGTGCTGGGTACACACAAGTCTAGCTGAGAGTATATATCATCAGGTGCTGGGTACACACAAGTCTAGCTGAGAGTATACATCATCAGGTGCTGGGTACACACAAGTCTAGCTGAGAGTATATATCATCAGGTGCTGGGTACACACAAGTCTAGCTGAGAGTATACATCATCAGGTGCTGGGTAAACACAAGTCTAGCTGAGAGTATATATCATCAGGTGCTGGGTACACACAAGTCTAGCTGAGAGTATACATCATCAGGTGCTGGGTACACACAAGTCTAGCTGAGAGTATATATCATCAGGTTCAGGGTACACACAAGTCTAGCTGAGAGTATACATCATCAGGTGCTGGGTACACACAAGTCTAGCTGAGAGTATATATCATCAGGTTCAGGGTACACACAAGTCTAGCTGAGAGTATATATCATCAGGTGCTGGGCACACACAAGTCTAGCTGAGAGTATACATCATCAGGTTCAGGGTACACACAAGTCTAGCTGAGAGTAGATATAACCAGGTTCAGGGTACACACAAGTCTAGCTGAGAGTATATATCATCAGGTTCAGGGCACACACAAGTCTAGCTGATAGTATACATAATTAGGTTCAGGGTACACACAAGTCTAGCTGAGAGTATACATCATTAGGTTCAGGGTACACACAAGTCTAGCTGATAGTATACATCATTAGGTTCAGGGTACACACAAGTCTAGCTGATAGTATACATCATTAGGTTCAGGGCACACACAAGTCTAGCTGAGAGTAGATATCACCAGGTTCAGGGCACACACAAGTCTAGCTGAGAGTAGATATCACCAGGTTCAGGGCACACACAAGTCTAGCTGAGAGTATATATCATCAGGTTCAGGTCAAACACAATTCTAGCTGAGAGTATATATCATCAGGTTCAGGGTACACACAAGTCTAGCTGAGAGTATACATCATCAGGTTCAGGGTACACACAAGTCTAGCTGAGAGTATATATCATCAGGTTCAGGGTACACACAAGTCTAGCTGAGAGTAGATATAACCAGGTTCAGGGCACACACAAGTCTAGCTGAGAGTTCATGTGCTCCGTGAGTAATGATTAGTCTAGCACTATGAGAACAATAACACAGTTTTTAGTGAAGTGTAAACCGGTTGCCGTAAGTTCAATAACAAGAAATGAACACAACAGGCAGATAACAAACAAAAAACAGATTAAGTAACCGACCATAACTGTCCAGTGATCCCATGTAAATAACAAAATGATGAAGGTCACTATTACCAGCTATGCACTGGTCAATATTCACTACTCTCCTTCTGCACCCTCACAGCTATAGCAAGTCCCTATGTGATCCTGTGTGCTGGAAAAAGAACAGTGCGCTTAATGAATATATTTCTTATACTGTGAGGAATGCAACTCACCTGATCTACTGCTTCAGATATATAACAGACATTTTCTTCCTCTGTGGAAACAATGTGGAAATTTCCTGAAGTCAGAGAAAGTAAAAATGTGATAAATATATGCCTGATAAGTATTGTTTTCCTATTACATGACCCAATAACTGTCACTGTCCTATTACATGACTCCTCATCCTATAAAGCATGTACCTATCACTGCCTTATTACGTGACCCCTCACCCTATAACTGTCTGTACCTCTCACTGCCCTATTACATGACCCTTCACCCAATAACTGCACTGTACCTATCTATGCTCTTTTATTTATACCTGCCCTATACCCACTGCTGCCCTGTTATATGGCCCCTCAGCATATAAGTACTGAATAACTGCTGCTGGGACACCACATATTGTTACTGGTCTTTTTGAGGGCACATCACTCTGTTTCTTTCTTGCAATGTCACTTACCAGCAGGATGTTCTGTTGCATCCTTGTTGGGTGCTGTGTTGAGATTCCTTTGTTGCTCACTTTCTTGAGAAGCAGTAAGGGTTTGGGATTGTGTGAAGTGGGTGCTCCCAGCAAGGGAATACAAGGATATTTCAGTGGCATGAGATGTGTTAGTTGGTAGGGTCTCAGATACCAGTAAGTCCTTATTTGGAATAGTCTCACTTGTAGCCACTGATATCACTGCAGACAGTAAGTTATCACTTGGCTGATGCTTCTTATCAGAAATGCCAATGACAGAACTAAGTAGGTTGTCAGCAGCTAAGACTTTAGAATGTTCTGCACCAGGTATGTCGACCACATGTAATCTGTCACATTCAGGTATGGATGAGTTATCAGAAAGGGCAGCCTCAGGTAAGCTATCAGAGAGGTGAACATTAATGGTAGAAGTTTCCAGTAAGGTGTCATTACAAGGAGCCTCAGGTAAGTTGCTGGTATGAGGAGCCTCAAGTAAGCTGTCAGTGTGTAGAGTCTCAGGTAAGCAATCAATGGGAGGGGCCTCAGGTAAGTTACTAGTGTGAGGAGCTTCAAGTAAGCTATTAGTATGAAGAGTCTCAGGTAAGCAATCAGTAACAGGAATCTTATGTGGGCAACTAGTGGGAGGAGCCTCAGTTGGGCTATTAGTGGATGGAGGCTTAGGTAAGCTGTAAGTGGAATGGACCTCAGGTGGGCTATCAGTGGGATGAGCCTCAGGAGGGCTATAAGTGGGAGGAGCCTCAGGTTGGATATCAGTGGAAGGAGCCTTAGGTAAGCTATCAGTGTGAGGAGCCTCTGGTAAGCTATCAGTTGGAGGAGTCTCCTGTAAGCTATAAGTGTGGGTAGAATAATTTAACTTACTAGAAAAAGGAGCATTAGGTAAGCTTCTATAAAGAGAAGCATTATGTAAGCTATTAGTGGGGGGAATCCTAGGTACGCTATCATCAGGAAGAGGATCAAGTATACCATGAGAAAGATTATCAGGTATAGCATTAAAAGAAGAATTATCAAGTAAGCTAGCTGATATAGGATGCTCAGGTATACTATCAGAGGACAAACCCTTAGGGGTGCTATAAGTGGAAGATGCTTCAGATAAACTAACAGGGGGCAGAGCCTCAGATAAGGGATCAGTGAGAGAAGCCTCTTGTAAGGTATCAGATGAGGAAGCCTCAGGTAAGCTATCAGTGAGTGAAACCTCCATTAAACTATTCAAGGGATGAGCTTTAGTTAAGCTATCAGAAGAAAGTGCCTCGGTTAAGCTACTAGATGAAGCAGCCTCAGATAAGCTAGTAGATGGAGGAGCCTCATGTAAGCGAGTAGATGGAGGAGCCTCATGTAAGCGAGTAGATGAAGGAGCCTCATGTAAGCGAGTAGATGAAGGAGCTTCATGTAAGCGAGTAGATGGAGGAGCCTCATGTAAGTGAGTAGATGAAGGAGCCTCATGTAAGCGAGTAGATGGAGGAGCCTCAGGTGAGCTAGTAGAAGGAGGAACCTCATGTAAGCTAGTAGATAAAGGAGTCTCATGTAAGCTAGTAGATAGAGGAGCCTCAGGTAAGCTAGTAGATGGAGTATCAGGTAAGTTTATAGATGGAATTGCCTCAGGTAAGCTAATAGATGAAGGAGTCTCAGGTAAGTTAATAGATGGAAAAGCCTCAGATAAGATAGCAGATGGAGGAGAGTCAGGTAAGCTAGCAGATGGAGGTGTCTCATGTAAGTTAATAGATGGAAGAGCCTCAGATAAGATAATGGATGGAGGAGCCTCAGTTAAGCTAGAAGAAGAAGGAGTCTCAGGTAAGCTAGTAGATTGAGTCTCAGGTAAGCTTGTAGATGAAGGAGTATCAGGTAAGCCAGTAGATGGAGGCTCAGCTAAGCTAAAAGATGGAGGAGCCTCAGGTAAGCTAGTAGATGGAGGAGTCTCAGTTAAGCTAGAAGATGGAGGAGTCTCAGGTAAGCTAGTAGATGGAAGAGCCTCAGATAAGATAGCAGATGGAGGAGCCTCAGGTAAGCTAGCAGATGGAGGAGTCTCAGGTAAGCTAGCAGATGAAAGAGTCTTGGTTAAGCTAGTAGATGGGGGAGCCTCAGTCAAGCTAGTAGATGGAGGAGTCTCAGTCAAGCTACTAGATGGAGGAGTCTCAGTCAAGCTAGTAGATGGAGGAGCCTCAGGTAAGCTAGTAGATGGAGGAGCCTCATTTAAGCTAGTAGATGAAGGAGTCTCAGGTAAGCTAGTAGATGGAAGAGCCTCAGATAAGATAGCAGATGGAGGAGCCTCAGGTAAGCTATCAGATGGAGGAGTCTCAGGTAAGCTAGCAGATGAAAGAGTCTTGGTTAAGCTAGTAGATGGAGGAGCCTCAGTCAAGCTAGTAGATGGAGGAGTCTCAGTCAAGCTACTAGATGGAGGAGTCTCAGTCAAGATAGTAGATGGAGGAGCCTCAGGTAAGCTAGTAGATGGAGGAGCCTCATTTAAGCTAGTAGATGAAGGAGTCTCAGGTAAGCTAGTAGATGGAAGAGCCTCAGATAAGATAGCAGATGGAGGAGCCTCAGGTAAGCTAGCAGATGGAGGAGTCTCAGGTAAGCTAGCAGATGAAAGAGTCTTGGTTAAGCTAGTAGATGGAGGAGCCTCAGTCAAGCTAGTAGATGGAGGAGTCTCAGTCAAGCTACTAGATGGAGGAGTCTCAGTCAAGCTAGTAGATGGAGGAGCCTCAGGTAAGCTAGTAGATGAAGGAGCCTCATTTAAGCTAGTAGATGAAGGAGTCTCAGGTAAGCTAGTAGATGGAAGAGCCTCAGATAAGATAGCAGATGGAGGAGCCTCAGGTAAGCTAGCAGATGGAGGAGTCTCAGGTAAGCTAGCAGATGAAAGAGTCTTGGTTAAGCTAGTAGATGGAGGAGCCTCAGTCAAGCTAGTAGATGGAGGAGTCTCAGTCAAGATACTAGATGGAGGAGTCTCAGTCAAGCTAGTAGATGGAGGAGCCTCAGGTAAGCTAGTAGATGGAGGAGTCTCAGTCAAGTTACTAGATGGAGGAATCTCAGTCAAGCTAGTAGATTGTGGAGCCTCAGGTAAGCTAGTAGATGGACGGGCCTCAGGTAAGCTAGAAGATGAAGGAGTCTCAGTCAAGCTAGTAGATGGAGGAGCCTCCGGTAAGCTAGTAGATGGAGGATCCTGATATAATCTAGAAGATGGAGGAGCCTGAGGTAAGCTAGTAGTTGAAGTAGCCTCAGGTAAGTTAGAAGATGATGGAGGGGCCTCAGGTAAGCTAGAAGATGATGGAGGGGCCTCAGGTAAGCTAGTGAAGGGTGGGGGCTCAGTTAGAGTATTAGAAGCAGAAGCTACATATAAGCTATTAGAGGGAACATGTTCACGCAAGCTATAAGAGGACTGAGTCTCAAGTAAGTTACAAAAGAGAGGAGCCTCAGGTAAGGTATACGAGTGAGGAGCATCAGTTAAGCAGATATACTGAGGAGCCTCAGGCACAAGATCAGATAGATAAGCTTCAGATAAGCTATCAGAGAGAGAGGCCTCAGGTATGATATAAGAGGCAATACTTAAGCTACCAGAGGAAGGAGCTTTAGGTAAGTCATGAGAGTGAAGAGCCTCAGATGAGCTACTAGGTCTAGGAGCCTCAGGTACATTATCAGAGAGAGGAGCCTCAGACACTTTATCAGAAGTAAGAGCTTCAGGCACACTATCAGAGTGATGAGCCTTAGGCACACTATCAGAAGTAGGATCTCCAGGCACACTATCAGAGGAAGGAGCCTCAGGCACACTATCAGAGGAAGGCGCATCAGACACACTATCAGAGGAAGGCACCTCAGGCACACTATCAGAGGAAGGCACCTCAGGCACACTATCAGAGGAAGGCACCTCAGGCACACTATCAGAGGAAGGCACCTCAGGCACACTATCAGAGGAAGGCACCTCAGGCACACTATCAGAGGAAGGAGCCTCAGGCACACTATCAGAGGAAGGAGCCTCAGGCACACTATCAGAGGATGAAGGAACTTTCACACTATCAAAGGGAGGTGGTTTTGGCAAACTTTCAGAGGGAGGAGCCTCTGGCACACTATAGCAACTAGGAGCCCCAGGCACACTATCACAAGGAGGAGCCTCAGGCACACTATCACAGGGAAGAGTCTCAGAGGGAAGAAGCAAGGACGAGATCAGAGTAGTTTGTTCTGAGTTACCTAGGTTAAAACCAAGGGGAGTCTCTATTGCATTAGTTTTATGCAACTGTATATTGCTTGTTGGAGGCAGCCATAGACTATCATGTGCTGTAGCTTTAATCTCCTTAGGTGTTGCCCCTAATGTGCTTTCAGTTAATATAGTTGGGGGCGTGGCCTCTGTAGTTACTGTAATAGGAGGAGGTAGTGTGTTGCCATTAGTGTATGTTGTAGTTGATGTTACTGGAGCAGTAGTGTTAGTAGGAAGAGTGTGTTCTGAGGCTATTACAACATGAGCAGGTTTGTGCTCTGCTGAGGGAAGAAAATCTGATAAGACAAGATCACCTGTGTGTGAATTTTCATTATCTGAATTATTTTTGACTTGTGTGGCTACAGGATCTAATGTATTAGAGGTATTAATGGCTACCCGCTCTGCCCTAAAAGTCCCATTAGCAATTGCACAATCTGGAGGACTTTCAGAGGCTTTCTGTTGTGCAATATTAACGGGTAAAGATTTTATCTGAGATGAGCTATTTGTAGAAGCATATTCATTTATAGGATACTTAGTCTGTGACTTTAATGGGGTACTTAAGGTTGTTTGTTCTGCTCTGACTAAATCTACAGACTTGGACCTTTCAGAATTACTCTTTTGCATGTAGGGAGGGGAGGTGGATTTAGAGACAAAAGTGCCCGCACGAGTTGAAGTCAGACTCATTGGCGGTGGTATGAAAGGAGGTAAAGAGTCCACCCTTGGAGAAGTGGCAGGTCGAGCAGCCTTGGAGAAGATGAAAGCAGGAGAGCAGGGTTGTGGACTCCGGGGAGTTGGTGAGGTCAGGGAGTCTCTTTTTTTTGAATTGGGTATAAAGTTTGGACTCCTAGGTGGGGAAGGCAAAATGGACTCTGTGAGACTGCGTTGGTATCGTAGAGCTGGTCTACTGGGGAAGCCTAGGAATAAATATAATTGTAGCCTTCAGTATCACACAAGAGAGTGAACCTCCAAATCATATATGAGCAGAATATCTACATATAGAGACAGCATGAACATCCACTATACTGCTGTATCTAAATATCTGCTATATAATATGTACATATATAGATAAATTGCATGATGACATACTCTATGTATATATGTACTTTTAATAAAGGTTATACATTACATTATCTGCTTTATGAGGTTGGATATATACTGATTGCTTCATTAAGAAACCAATCAGGGTTAAAGTGGTGGTCTAATTTTCAGATATGAGCCCAACATATTCTATCTAGTTCTTCGCCAGCATCCTCATCATTAAAATCAATGTCATCATCGTCATTGTTGTCATCATCATCTGTCATTGTCATCATCATTGTCATTATCATCAACATTATCATCAATGTCACTGTCAGCATCTGTCATTATCATCAACATTATCATCACCGTCATAATCACCAATACTTTCACTTTGTCCTTGAAACGTTTGCATCCATCAAGGTCTTGTGATCTGATATGTTTTTCTTTCTAATAGATTCAGCAGTGATTTTACTTTTTGATTGGGCAAGAGGTGATAAAATGCCTGAGCATCCATACAATGTTTTTTTTCTGTAGGTTTTCTGTCATTTTGGAATGTTGTCATTGTAAGGAACTAGCGTAGGGATTGATGTACCGTCAGGCTTTGCTGTACATACACAGTATGATGTGAGAGACCACCTTCATCAGAATGTCGGACTATACTGGTCAGATACATGGTGCACAGATAACGTGTCACTAACATAATGGTGTCACATACAGCTGCACAGTTTATAGCAACTTACCTGGTGAGGTACGTGACGGTGAGCTTGGTGTGGATGGAGGTGAGGAGGTGCAGGAACCAGAGCGCTCCTGCTGGCGGAAGAATTCTCGAGGATGCATGGACCTGTGTGACACCAGTGCCGCTGCCTCCTGTGGGGATGAAACATTCACATTTGTGACTGGCCAGTTTACAAAAACATAGCAGCACTATTCTACAGTGTACAGTGGATTATTAGAGTCAGTTAGGTACAAAGAGCAGCACTATTCTACAGTGTACAGTGGATTATTAGAGTCAGTTAGGTACAAAGAGCGGCACTATTCTACAGTTTACAGTGGATTATTAGAGTCAGTTAGGTACAAAGAGCAGCACTATTCTACAGTGTACAGTGGATTATTAGAATCAGTTGGATACAAAGAGTGGCACTATTCTACAGTCTACAGTAGATTATTAGAATCAGTTGGGTACAAAGAGCGGCACTATTCTACAGTCTACAGTGGATTATTAGAATCAGTTGGGTACAAAGAGCGACACTATTCTACAGTCTATAGTGGATTATTAGAATCAGTTGGTTACAAAGAGCGACACTATTCTACAGTCTACAGTGGATTATTAGAGTCAGTTGGGTACAAAGAGCAGCACTATTCTACAGTCTACAGTGGATTACTAGAGTCAGTTGGGTACAAAGAGTGGCACTATTCTACAGTCTACAGTGGATTATTAGAGTCAGTTAGGTACAAAGAGCGGCACTATTCTGCAGTTTACAGTGGATTATTAGAATCAGTTGGGTACAAAGAGCGGCACTATTCTACAGTCTACAGTGAATTATTAGAATCAGTTGGGTACAAAGAGCAACACTATTCTACAGTCTACAGTGGATTATTAGAGTCAGTTAGGTACAAAGAGCGGCACTATTCTACAGTCTACAGTGGATTATTAGAATCAGTTGAGTACAAAGAGCGGCACTATTTTACAGTTTACAGTGGATTATTAGAGTCAGTTGAGTACAAAGAGCGGCACTATTCTACAGTTTACAGTGGATTATTGGAATCAGAATGTGAGAAAATCCCAGGCGCCTACCCTAAGGAGGCTAGGTATGAATAATCAGATGTGCCAATGGGGCTAAAAAGTATGTAATTTAATCTGCGGTACAACGAAATTCAGAACAATAAATACAAAGTAAAAACAAGTAACAGAACAAGCTTCATGGATCCATGATAGATTAATAAAAATATAAAAACAATAAGTAATAGATTCCAGCAAGATGTAAAACAAAACCAATGTATGGTTCAAATCTCTTAACTTCTAATAATGATCTAAGTAAATTAAACAGTGGGGTTAATCCTAAAAATCTAGCAATCTAAAAGGGCGTAAAAGCTGTGCAAATTTCGTAATAAAAAGTCAATGTGTTAATCAAATAGAAAAAATAATAAAAATAGAAAAAATAAAAGACTATGTGATCCGGTGGTGGTTGAAACCTAAATCAGTGACGAAAGTCTAAAAGATAATAAAAATAAAAGTAATAACCGATGATCCGTGTATTAAATGGGTAACAAATTGGTGCAGTTGTAGCTGATCCTTAGAGTTGAAACTTCACAACAAGAGTGCTGTATAAAAATCCAAAAATGAAAAACCAAAAAGTGAAAACCAAATCCAAAGAGTGAAAAAATGTAATAAAAACAAAAATATTTTCAAAAATATTTTAAATGTTTTAAATGTTCCAACAATCTTCAAACCTGATATATAGTGACACCATATCATTTACAACCAATATTTAGTAAAATCCCCCCCTAATGGTAATTGCACCCACAATTGAACCTACGATCTAAATCATCTGATCGTACAAATTACCCGGACCGGAAGTGACGTCACGATGTTCACGGAGGAAATAGGACAGGTGAACAAAACCACTTAACTATGAGGATTAAATTTAGGAATCATCCCCATATATTCTATTACATTTTATTACACATACGAAAGCATATTTAACTTTAAAAGAGTTGAAAAAGAGTTTGTTAAAAAGTATTGAATTTCAGAAAACCGGAAGTAAACAGTTTACAATATCCGGTGAAGGACCCTATATAAGGCCACCTTTAGCATTTACAAACCAGTCTTGAGAAAGGCCTAGCACGGGCCGAAACGCATTGACCAGCACTGGTAAGCCTTATTCTAATATTTGTTATCCATTTAGGACAATCTACACTATATTCTATTTTTGCTTTTTCCACAGGTGGATCGTACTGTCTCCCCCTGTTTTGTTATTGTTAGATTTCTTTTAAAACCGTCCACCAAGTGTCACTATATATCAGGTTTGAAGATTGTTGGAACATTTAAAACATTTAAAACATTTAAAATATTTTTGAAAATATTTTTGTTTTTATTACATTTTTTCACTCTTTGGATTTGGTTTTCACTTTTTGGTTTTTCATTTTTTGGATACACATATATTTTTTCATTTTTGGATTTTTATACAGCACTCTTGTTGTGAAGTTTCAACTCTAAGGATCAGCTACAACTGCACCAATTTGTTACCCATTTAATACACGGATCATCGGTTATTACTTTTATTTTTTATTATCTTTTAGACTTTCGTCACTGATTTAGGTTTCAACCACCACCGGATCACATAGACTTTTATTTTTTCTATTTGATTAACACATTGACTTTTTATTACGAAATTTGCACAGCTTTTACGCCCTTTTAGATTGCTAGATTTTTAGGATTAACCCCACTGTTTAATTTACTTAGATCATTATTAGAAGTTAAGAGATTTGAACCATACATTGGTTTTGTTTTACATCTTGCTGGAATCTATTACTTATTGTTTTTATATTTTTATTAATCTATCATGGATCCATGAAGCTTGTTCTGTTACTTGTTTTTACTTTGTATTTATTGTTCTGAATTTCGTTGTACCGCAGATTAAATTACATACTTTTTAGCCCCATTGGCACATCTGATTATTCATACCTAGCCTCCTTAGGGTAGGCGCCTGGGATTTTCTCACATTCTTTAGTATCTCACACAGGGTAACAGCTAGGAGTCACCCGCCCCCAGGCCCATAGGTTCCCATCAGGCGCTGAGGTCTATCTCCTTAATCGGATTATTGGAATCAGTTGGGAACAAAGAGCAGCACTATTCTACAGTTTACAGTGGATTATTAGAGTCAGGTACAAAGAGCAGCACTATTCTACAGTTTACAGTGGATTATTAGAGTCAGGTACAAAGAGCAGCACTATTCTACAGTCTACAGTGGATTATTAGAGTCAGGTACAAAGAGCAGCACTATTCTACAGTTTACAGTGGATTATTAGAGTCAGGTACAAAGAGCGGCACTATTCTACAGTCTACAGTGGATTATTAGAATTAGTTGGGTACAAAGACCAGCACTATTCTACAGTTTACAGTGGATTATTAGAATCAGTTGGGAACAAAGAGCAGCACTATTCTACAGTCTACAGTGGATTATTAGAGTCAGGTACAAAGAGCGGCACTATTCTACAGTTTACAGTGGATTATTAGAGTCAGGTACAAAGAGCAGCACTATTCTACAGTCTACAGTGGATTATTAGAGTCAGGTACAAAGAGCAGCACTATTCTACAGTTTACAGTGGATTATTAGAGTCAGGTACAAAGAGTGGCACTATTCTACAGTCTACAGTGGATTATTAGAATTAGTTGGGTACAAAGACCAGCACTATTCTACAGTTTACAGTGGATTATTAGAATCAGTTGGGAACAAAGAGCAGCAGTATTCTACAGTCTACAGTGGATTATTAGAGTCAGGTACAAAGAGCAGCACTATTCTACAGTTTACAGTGGATTATTAGAGTCAGGTACAAAGAGCGGCACTATTCTACAGTCTACAGTGGATTATTAGAGTCAGGTACAAAGAGCGGCACTATTCTACAGTCTACAGTGGATTATTAGAGTCAGGTACAAAGAGCAGCACTATTCTACAGTCTACAGTGGATTATTAGAGTCAGGTACAAAGAGCAGCACTATTCTACAGTCTACAGTGGATTATTAGAGTCAGGTACAAAGAGCGGCACTATTCTACAGTCTACAGTGGATTATTAGAATTAGTTGGGTACAAAGACCAGCACTATTCTACAGTTTACAGTGGATTATTAGAATCAGTTGGGAACAAAGAGCAGCACTATTCTACAGTCTACAGTGGATTATTAGAGTCAGGTACAAAGAGCGGCACTATTCTACAGCCTTCAGTGGATTATTAGAATTAGTTGGGTACAAAGACCGGCACTATTCTACAGTTTAGAGTGGATTATTAGAGTCAGGTACAAAGAGCGGCACTATTCTACAGTCTACAGTGGATTATTAGAGTCAGGTACAAAGAGCGGCACTATTCTACAGTCTACAGTGGATTATTAGAGTCAGGTACAAAGAGCGGCACTATTCTACAGTCTACAGTGGATTATTAGAGTCAGGTACAAAGAGCGGCACTATTCTACAGTCTACAGTGGATTATTAGAGTCAGGTACAAAGAGCGGCACTATTCTACAGTCTACAGTGGATTATTAGAATTAGTTGGGTACAAAGAGTGGCACTATTCTACAGTCTACAGTGGATTATTAGAGTCAGGTACAAAGAGCGGCACTATTCTACAGTCTACAGTGGATTATTAGAGTCAGGTACAAAGAGCGGCACTATTCTACAGTCTACAGTGGATTATTAGAGTCAGGTACAAAGAGCGGCACTATTCTACAGTCTACAGTGGATTATTAGAGTCAGGTACAAAGAGCGGCACTATTCTACAGTCTACAGTGGATTATTAGAGTCAGGTACAAAGAGCGGCACTATTCTACAGTCTACAGTGGATTATTAGAATTAGTTGGGTACAAAGAGTGGCACTATTCTACAGTCTACAGTGGATTATTAGAGTCAGGTACAAAGAGCGGCACTATTCTACAGCCTTCAGTGGATTATTAGAATTAGTTGGGTACAAAGACCGGCACTATTCTACAGTTTAGAGTGGATTATTAGAATCAGTTGGGAACAAAGAGCAGCACTATTCTACAGTCTACAGTGGATTATTAGAGTCAGGTACAAAGAGCGGCACTATTCTACAGTCTACAGTGGATTATTAGAGTCAGGTACAAAGAGCGGCACTATTCTACAGTCTACAGTGGATTATTAGAGTCAGGTACAAAGAGCGGCACTATTCTACAGTCTACAGTGGATTATTAGAGTCAGGTACAAAGAGCGGCACTATTCTACAGTCTACAGTGGATTATTAGAGTCAGGTACAAAGAGCGGCACTATTCTACAGTCTACAGTGGATTATTAGAATTAGTTGGGTACAAAGAGTGGCACTATTCTACAGCCTTCAGTGGATTATTAGAATTAGTTGGGTACAAAGACCGGCACTATTCTACAGTTTACAGTGGATTATTAGAGTCAGGTACAAAGAGCGGCACTATTCTACAGTCTACAGTGGATTATTAGAATTAGTTGGGTACAAAGACCGGCACTATTCTACAGTCTACAGTGGATTATTAGAATTAGTTGGGTACAAAGAGTGGCACTATTCTACAGCCTTCAGTGGATTATTAGAATTAGTTGGGTACAAAGACCGGCACTATTCTACAGTTTACAGTGGATTATTAGAATTAGTTGGGTACAAAGACTGGCACTATTCTACAGTCTTCAGTTGATTATTGGAATTAGTTGGGTCACTATTCTACAGTTTACAGTGGATTATTATAATCAGTTAGGTACAGTGGGCAAGAGCCGCTTGAATAAATGGGAATTAGGGGGGCTAAATATAATTGAGTATAGACCACCATGTGGCTATACGTGAGCGAGATGACATATATATTAATTATGGCTAGATGGCAGGATCCAGACCAAATATGAAAAGAGGTGGATGAGGGTGCTCAATATATTTACATTAGGTTCTCAATTCAATATTACAATGCTAGTTGCTGTGGCTTATATTTATAACATTATATCTACAGTCAAAATATAAAATATAACATAGAGAACACTTTGGCCTCTATTTATCAAGCTGTCTACTTGCCTGCATTCGACGGCCCCAATACGCTCGCCTAACATCGCCGCCGCAGACCAGAATACGTTTGCCAAATTTATCAAGAAAGCTATCAAAAAGCTGCGCACCAAGTATGGTGCGATGAGCAGCGGACTGTTAACTAACAGTCATCGATCTCGCTGCTCATCGGCTTATTTGCAGCTTTCTTGCTAGCCTGTCACTAAGCACCCACACTATACTATACTGTTTTACCCCTATACTGCCGCTCCCAGAGCCTCCTGCAGCTAAATAAAGTTATTAACCCTTAAACCGCCGCTCCCGGACCCCGCCGCAACTAGAATAAATATATTAACCCCTAAAATGCCGCTCCCGGACCCCGCCGCCACCTACATTATACATATTAACCCCTAATCTGCCACCCCCTATAACGCTGCCACCCACATAAAGTTATTAACCCCTATCCTGCCGATCCCGGACCCCGCCGCAACTAAATACATTTTTAACCCCTAAACTGCCGCTCCCGGAGCCCACCGCCACCTACATTATACATATTAACCCCTATCCTGCCCCCCTACACCGCCGCCACTATAATAAAGTAATTAACCCCTAAACCTAAAAGTCTAACTCTAACCCTAATACCCCCTAACTTAAATATAATTAAAATAAATCTAAATAAATATTCCTATTATTAACTAAATAATTCCTATTTAAAACTAAATACGTACCTATAAAATAAACCCTAAGATAGCTACAATATAATTAATAATTACATTGTAGCTATTTTAGGATTTATTTTTATTTTACAGGTAACTTGGTATTTATTTTAACTAGGTACAATAGTTATTAAAAAGTTATTAACTATTTAATAACTACCTAGCTAAAATAAAGACAAAATTATCTGTAAAATAAAACCTAACCTAAGCTACAATTACACCTAACACTACACTATCATTAAATTAATTACATAAATTAACTACAATTAAATAAAACTAATTACAATTAACTAAAATTAACTAAAGTACAAAAAACCCCACTAAATTACAGAAAATAAAAAAAATTACAAGAATTTTAAACTAATTACACCTAATCTAAGCCCCCTAATAAAATAAAAAATCCCCCCAAAATAATAAAATTCCCTACCCTATACTAAATTACAAATAGCCCTTAAAAGGGCCTTTTGCGGGGCATTGCCCCAAAGTAATCAGCTCTTTTACCTGTAAAAAAAAAAACAATACCCCCTCAACATTAAAACCCACCACCCACACACCCAACCCTACTCTAAAACCCACCCAATCCCCCCTTAATAAAACCTAACACTAACCCCTTGAAGATCACCCTACCTTGAGACGTCTTCACCCAGCCGGGCACAAGTGGTCCTTCAGAGGGGCAGAAGTCTTCATCCTATCCGGGCAGAAGAGGACATCCAGACCTGCAGAAGTCTTCATCCTATCCGGGCAGAAGAGGACATCCAGACCGGCAGAAGGCTTCATCCAGGCGGCATCTTCAATCTTCTTCCATCCGACGAGGAGCGGCTCCATCTTGAAGACATCCGACACGGAGCATCCATCGATCCCGACGACTAAATGACGAATGACGGTTCCTTTAAATGACGTCATCCAAGATGGTGCCCCTTGAATTCCGATTGGCTGATAGAATTCTATCAGCCAATCAGAATTAAGGTATGAAAAATCCTATTGGCTGATGCAATCAGCCAATCGGATTGAAGTTCAATCCGAATGGCTGATCCAATCAGCCAATAGGATTGACCTCGCATTCTATTGGCTGATCCAATCAGCCAATCGGATTGAACTTCAATCCGATTGGCTGATTAAATCAACCAATCGGATTTTTCCTACCTTAATTCCGATTGGCTGATAGAATCCTATCAGCCAATCGGAATTCGAGGGACGCCATCTTGGATGACGTCATTTAAAGGAATATTCATTTGTCGTTAGTCCATCGGCCTAGAAGGATGTTCCGCGCCGGAGGTCTTTAAGATGGAGCCGTTCCTCGTCGGATGGATGAAGATAGAAGATGCAGCTTGGATGAAGATGTCTACCGGTCCGGATGTCCTCTTCTGCCCGGATAGGATGAAGACTTCTTCCGGTCCGGATGTCCTCTTCTGCCCCATCGGATGACCAGTGGTGCCCGGCTGGGTGAAGATGGCTCAAGGTAGGGTGATCTTCAATGGGGTAGTGTTAGGTTTTTTTAAGGGGGGATCGGGTGGGTTTTAGATTAGGGGTGTGTGGGTGGGGGGTCGTAATGTTGGGGGGGTATTGTATTTCTTTTTTTTTTACAGTTAAATGAGAGACCTTTTAACGGCTATTTGTAATTTAGTGTAGAGTAGGGCTTTTTATTATTTTGGGGGGCTTTTTTATTTTATTAGGGGGATTAGATTAGGTGTAATTAGTTTAAACTTCTTGTAATTTTTTTTATTTTCTGTAATTTAGTGTTTATTTTTTTTCGTAATTTTTTTTCCCCGTAATTTAGTTTATTGTATTTAATTGTAATTAATTGTAGGTAGTTTAGGTAATTTATTTAATGATAGTGTAGTGTTAGGTGTAATTGTAACTTAGGTTAGGATTTATTTTACAGGTAATTTTGTACTTATTTTAGCTAGGTAGCTATTAAATAGTTAATAACTATTTAATAACTATTGTACCTGGTTAAAATAAATACAAAGTTGCCTGTAAAATAAAAATAAATCATAAGATAGATACAATGTAATTATTAGTTATATTGTAGCTATCTTATGGTTTATGTTACAGGTAAGTATTTAGTTTTAAATAGGAATAATTTATTTAATTGTAGTTATTTTATTTAGATTTATTTAAATTATATTTAAATTAGGGGGGGTTGGGGTTAGACAGGTTTAGGGGTTCTTAACTTTATTAGTAGCGGCGACATTAGGGGTGGCAGATTAGGGGTTAATAAATGTAAGTAGGTGTCGGGGATGTTAGGGCAGGCAGATTAGAGGTTAATAAAAATTAACTAGTGTTTGCGAGGCGGGAGTGCGGCGTTTTAGGGGTTAATACATTTATTAAAATGGTGGCGATGTCCGGTCGGCAGATTAGGGGTTAATAAGTGTAGTTAGGTTGCAGCAACATTTGGGGGGGGGGGGGCAGATTAGGGGTTAATAAATATAATGTAGGGTTCGGCGATGTTGGGGGCAGCAGATTAGGGGTTAATAATATAATGCAGGTGTTGGCGATGTCGGGGGCAGTGTATTAGGGGTTAATAAGTGTAAGATTAGGGGTGTTTAGACTCGGGGTTCATGTTAGGGTGTTAGGTGCAGACATAAAATTAATTTCCCCATAGGAAACAATGGGGCTGCGTTAGAAGCTGGACGCTGCTTTTTTGCAGGTGTTAGGTTTTTTTTACAGCCAGCTCAGCCCCATTGTTTCCTATGGGGAGATCGTGCACGAGCACGTTTCAGCCAGCTTACCGCTGACTTAAGTAATGCTGGTATTACACTGAGAAGTGGAGCTAAATTTGCTCCACGCTCACTTTTCTGAGGCTAACGCAGCCATTCAGAAAACTTGTAATACCAGCGTTGTCTTAAGTGAGTGCTGAAAAAAAGGCTCGTTAGCCCTGCAAGTCTTTACCGACAAAACTCGTAACCTGGCAGATTGTGTTTAATATCCCTTTAAAGTAAAAAGTACATTTTTATCTAGGTGAAAAACAGCAATGTAAAGTATTCATAACTACCGCTCAACAAAATTACAAGTTGTGCGCTAAACCCGGTGCGTAACAAAAAAAATCTAAACGAAACTATCCAAAATAATAAAAAAAAAATTTTTTATGCTTTTCTGATAAATGTATTTATTTCTGGATATGGTGAGTCCACGGCTTGAGTAATTACTGTTGGGAACCAATACCCAAGCTACAGGACACGGATAAATAGGGAGGGACAAGACAGGGAACCTAAACTGAAGGCACCACCGCTTGAAGAACCTTTTCTCCCAAAACAGCCTCAGCCGAGGCAAAAGTATCACATTTGGAAAAAGTATTTATTTTTGAAAGCCCAAGAAGAGGAAACCGCTCTTGTGGAATGAGCCGTAAATCTCTCAGAAGGCTGCTGTCCTGCAGTGTCATAAGCCAAACGAATTATACTTCGTAACCAAAAAGAAAGAGTAGTAGCAGTCGCTTTCTGACCTTTACGTTTCCCAGAGAAACAGACAAAGAGGGCAGAGGACTGGCGAAAATCCTTAGTCGCCTGTAAGTAGAGATTAAGAGACGCACAACATCCAAATTGTGTAACAAACGTTCTTTGGAAGAAGAAGGATTAGGACACAGAGAGGCCTATTTAAGAAATATCTGCCGGACCTGATCTGACAGTGCGGATCAGGTCTGCAAGACATCGCTGAATGCGGAGAGCAATACGTTCTCCGTATTCAGCATTGCAACGCCGCCCCCTGCAGACTCGCGGCCAATGGGCCGCCAGCAGGGGGTGTCAATCAACCCGATCGTACTTGATCGGGTTGAATTGTTGCGATTCCTGTCCGCCTGCTCAGAGCAGGATTATGGAGCAGCGGTCTTTGTGCTGTTTCTGGCGAGTCTGAAGTCCTTACGGAGCTTGATAGATTGGCCTCAGAGAGGGAACAACAATTTCCTGATTGATATTTCTATTAGAAACAACCTTAGGAAGGAAACCTAACTTACGTACGAAGAATCGCCTTATTTCATCTCCCTATAGCGCTGCTATTACAGGTTTTAAAAAAGCAGGCTTGTGCGGGCGATATGGTGGTGTTGAGCTCCATACCACACTGAAATACAAGCACTGCTTTGACGTGCTTGTGCACGATTTCCCCATAGACATCAATGGGGAGAGCCGGCAAAAAAAAAAGTCTAACACCTGTGATCGCAGAATTAAAAGCTCCATAACGCAGCCCCATTGATGTCTATAAGGAAAAGAAAAGGTTATGTTTAAACCAAACACCCTAACATAAAAGCCAAATCTAAACACCCCTACTCTGCCCCCCTAACATCGCCGCCACCTACATTAGTTATTAACCCCTAATCTGCCTCCCTAACATCGCCGCCACCTACATTACAGTTATTAACCCCTACTCTGCCCCCCTAACATCTCCACCACCTACATTACAGTTATTAACCCTTACTCTGCCTCCCTAACATCGCCGCCACCTACATTACAGTTATTAACCCCTACTCTGCCCCCCTAACATCTCCACCACCTACATTACAGTTATTAACCCCTACTCTGCCTCCCTAACATCGCCGCCACCTACATTACAGTTATTAACCCCTACTCTGCCCCCCTAACATCTCCACCACCTACATTACAGTTATTAACCCCTACTCTGCCTCCCTAACATCGCCGCCACCTACATTACAGTTATTAACCCCTACTCTGCCCCCCTAACATCTCCACCACCTACATTACAGTTATTAACCCTTACTCTGCCTCCCTAACATCGCCGCCACCTACATTACAGTTATTAACCCCTACTCTGCCCCCCTAACATCTCCACCACCTACATTACAGTTATTAACCCTTACTCTGCCTCCCTAACATCGCCGCCACCTACATTACAGTTATTAACCCCTACTCTGCCCCCCTAACATCTCCACCACCTACATTACAGTTATTAACCCCTACTCTGCCTCCCTAACATCGCCGCCACCTACATTACAGTTATTAACCCCTACTCTGCCCCCCTAACATCTCCACCACCTACATTACAGTTATTAACCCCTACTCTGCCCCCCTAACATCGCCGCCACCTACATTACAGTTATTAACCCCTAATCTGCCTCCCTAACATCGCCGCCACCTACATTACAGTTATTAACCCCTACTCTGCCCCCCTAACATCGCCGCCACCTACATTACAGTTATTAACCCCTAATCTGCCTCCCTAACATCGCCTCCACCTACATTACAGTTATTAACCCCTACTCTGCCGCCCCTAACATCACCACCACCTACATTACAGTTATTAACCCCTACTCTGCCCCCCTAACATCGCCGCCACCTACATTACAGTTATTAACCCCTACTCTGCCCCCCTAACATCGCCGCCACCTACATTACATTTATTAACCCCTACTCTGCCGCCCCTAACATCACCACCACCTACATTACAGTTATTAACCCCTACTCTGCCCCCCTAACATCGCCGCCACCTACATTACAGTTATTAACCCCTAATCTGCCTCCCTAACATCGCCGCCACCTACATTACAGTTATTAACCCCTACTCTGCCGCCCCTAACATCACCACCACCTACATTACAGTTATTAACCCCTACTCTGCCCCCCTAACATCGCCGCCACCTACATTACAGTTATTAACCCCTAATCTGCCTCCCTAACATCGCCGCCACCTACATTACAGTTATTAACCCCTAATCTGCCGCCCCTAACATCTCCACCACCTACATTACAGTTATTAACCCCTAATCTGCCTCCCTAACATCGCCGCCACCTACATTACAGTTATTAACCCCTAATCTGCCGCCCCTAACATCTCCACCACCTACATTACAGTTATTAACCCCAAATCTGCCGCCCTTAACATCCCCACCACCTACATTACAGTTATTAACCCCTACTCTGCCGCCCCTAACATCTCCACCACCTACATTACAGTATTTAACCCCTAATCTGCCGCCCCTAACATCTCCACCACCTACATTACAGTTATTAACCCCTAATCTGCCGCCCCTAACATCGCCGCCATCTACATTACAGTTATTAACCCCTAATCTGCCGCCCCTAACATCTCCACCACCTACATTACAGTTATTAACCCCTACTCTGCCCCCCTAACATCGCCGCCACCTACATTACAGTTATTAACCCCTACTCTGCCGCCCCTAACATCTCCACCACCTACATTACAGTTATTAACCCCAAATCTGCCGCCCTTAACATCCCCGAAACCTACATTACAGTTATTAACCCCTACTCTGCCGCCCCTAACATCTCCACCACCTACATTACAGTATTTAACCCCTAATCTGCTGCCCCTAACATCTCCACCACCTACATTACAGTTATTAACCCCTAATCTGCCGCGCCTAACATCTCCACCACCTACATTACAGTTATTAACCCCTAATCTGCCGCCCCTAACATCTCCACCACCTACATTACAGTTATTAACCCCTAATCTGCCGCCCCTAACATCGCCACCACCTACATTACAGTTATTAACCCCTAATCTGCCGCCCCTAACATCTCCACCACCTACATTACAGTTATTAACCCTTAATATGCCGCCCCTAACATCTCCACCACCTACATTACAGTTATTAACCCCTAATCTGCTGCCCCTAACATCTCCACCACCTACATTACAGTTATTAACCCCTAATCTGCCGCCCCTAACATCGCCACCACCTACATTACAGTTATTAACCCCTAATCTGCCGCCCCTAACATCGCCACCACCTACATTACAGTTATTAACCCCTAATCTGCCTCCCTAACATCGCCGCCACCTACATTACAGTTATTAACCCCTAATCTGCCGCCCCTAACATCTCCACCACCTACATTACAGTTATTAACCCCTAATCTGCCGCCCCTAACATCTCCACCACCTACATTACAGTTATTAACCCCTAATCTGCCTCCCTAACATCGCCGCCACCTACATTACAGTTATTAACCCCAACTCTGCCGCCCCTAACATCTCCACCACCTACATTACAGTTATTAACCCCTAATCTGCCGCCCTTAACATCGCCACCACCTACATTACAGTTATTAACCCCTACTCTGCCGCCCCTAACATCTCCACCACCTACATTACAGTTATTAACCCCTAATCTGCCGCCCCTAACATCTCCACCACCTACATTACAGTTATTAACCCCTAATCTGCCGCCCCTAACATCGCCGCCACCTACATTACAGTTATTAACCCCTACTCTGCCGGCCCTATCATAGCCGCCACCTACATTACAGTTATTAACCCCTAATCTGCCGCCCCTAACATCGCCGCCACCTACATTACAGTTATTAACCCCTAATCTGCCGCCCCTAACATCGCCGCCACCTACATTACAGTTATTAACCCCTAATCTGCCGCCCCTAACATCTCCACCACCTACATTACAGTTATTAACCCCTAATCTGCCGCCCCTAACATCTCCACCACCTACATTACAGTTATTAACCCCTAATCTGCCGCCCCTAACATCTCCACCACCTACATTACAGTTATTAACCCCTAATCTGCCGCCACTAACATCTCCACCACCTACATTACAGTTATTAAATCCTAATCTGCCGCCCCTAACATCGCCGCCACCTACATTACAGTTATTAACCCCTAATCTGCCGCCCCTAACATCTCCACCACCTACATTACAGTTATTAACCCCTAATCTGCCGCCCCTAACATCGCCACCACCTACATTACAGTTATTAACCCCTACTCTGCCGCCCCTAACATCTCCACCACCTACATTACAGTTATTAACCCCTAATCTGCCGCCCCTAACATCTCCACCACCTACATTACAGTTATTAACCCCTAATCTGCCGCCCCTAACATCGCCACCACCTACATTACAGTTATTAACCCCTAATCTGCCGCCCCTAACATCTCCACCACCTACATTACAGTTATTAACCCCTAATCTGCCGCCCCTAACATCTCCACCACCTACATTACAGTTATTAACCCCTAATCTGCCGCCCCTAACATCTCCACCACCTACATTACAGTTATTAACCCCTAATCTGCCGCCCCTAACATCGCCACCACCTACATTACAGTTATTAACCCCTAATCTGCCGCCCCTAACATCTCCACCACCTACATTACAGTTATTAACCCCTACTCTGCCGCCCCTAACATCTCCACCACCTACATTACAGTTATTAACCCCTAATCTGCCGCCCCTAACATCTCTACCACCTACATTACAATTATTAACTCCTAATCTGCCGCCCCTAACATCGCCGCCACCTACATTACAGTTATTAACCCCTAATCTGCCGCCCCTAACATCTCCACCACCTACATTACAGTTATTAACCCCTAATCTGCCGCCCCTAACATCGCCACCACCTACATTACAGTTATTAACCCCTACTCTGCCGCCCCTAACATCTCCACCACCTACATTACAGTTATTAACCCTTAATCTGCCGCCCCTAACATCTCCACCACCTACATTACAGTTATTAACCCCTAATCTGCTGCCCCTAACATCTCCACCACCTACATTACAGTTATTAACCCCTAATCTGCTGCCCCTAACATCTCCACCACCTACATTACAGTTATTAACCCCTAATCTGCCGCCCCTAACATCTCCACCACCTACATTACAGTTATTAACCCCTAATCTGCTGCCCCTAACATCTCCACCATCTACATTACAGTTATTAACCCCTAATCTGCCGCCCCTAACATCTCCACCAACTACATTACAGTTATTAACTCCTAATCTGCCGCCCCTAACATCGCCACCACCTACATTACAGTTATTAACCCCTAATCGGCCCCCCTAACATCGCCGCCACCTACATTACAGTTATTAACCCCTACTCTGCCCCCCTAACATCTCCACCACCTACATTACAGTTATTAACCCCTAATCTGCCGCCCCTAACATCTCCACCAACTACATTACAGTTATTAACTCCTAATCTGCCGCCCCTAACATCTCCACCACCTACATTACAGTTATTAAATCCTAATCTGCCGCCCCTAACATCTCCACCACCTACATTACAGTTATTAACCCCTAATCTGCCGCCCCTAACATCTCCACCACCTACATTACAGTTATTAACCCCTAATCTGCCGCCCCTAACATCTCCACCACCTACATTACAGTTATTAACCCCTAATCTGCCGCCCCTAACATCGCCACCACCTACATTACAGTTATTAACCCCTACTCTGCCGCCCCTAACATCTCTACCACCTACATTACAGTTATTAAATCCTAATCTGCCGCCCCTAACATCGCCGCCACCTACATTACAGTTATTAACCCCTAATCTGCCGCCCCTAACATCTCCACCACCTACATTACAGTTATTAACCCCTAATCTGCCGCCCCTAACATCGCCACCACCTACATTACAGTTATTAACCCCTACTCTGCCGCCCCTAACATCTCCACCACCTACATTACAGTTATTAACCCCTAATCTGCCGCCCCTAACATCTCCACCACCTACATTACAGTTATTAACCCCTAATCTGCCGCCCCTAACATCTCCACCACCTACATTACAGTTATTAACCCCTAATCTGCTGCCCCTAACATCTCCACCACCTACATTACAGTTATTAACCCCTACTCTGCCGCCCCTAACATCGCCACCACCTACATTACAGTTATTAACCCCTACTCTGCCGCCCCTAACATCACCACCACCTACATTACAGTTATTAACCCCTAATCTGCCTCCCTAACATCGCCGCCACCTACATTACAGTTATTAACCCCTACTCTGCCGCCCCTAACATCACCACCACCTACATTACAGTTATTAACCCCTACTCTGCCGCCCCTAACATCTCCACCACCTACATTACAGTTATTAACCCCTAATCTGCTGCCCCTAACATCTCCACCACCTACATTACAGTTATTAACCCCTAATCTGCCGCCCCTAACATCTCCACCACCTACATTACAGTTATTAACCCCTAATCTGCCGCCCCTAACATCTCCACCACCTACATTACAGTTATTAACCCCTAATCTGCTGCCCCTAACATCTCCACCACCTACATTACAGTTATTAACCCCTAATCTGCTGCCCCTAACATCTCCACCACCTACATTACAGTTATTAACCCCTAATCTGCCGCCCCTAACATCTCCACCAACTACATTACAGTTATTAACCCCTAATCTGCTGCCCCTAACATCTCCACCACCTACATTACAGCTATTAACCCCTAATCTGCTGCCCCTAACATCTCCACCAACTACATTACAGTTATTAACCCCTAATCTGCCGCCCCTAACATCTCCACCACCTACATTACAGTTATTAACTCCTTATCTGCCGCCCCTAACATCTCCACCACCTACATTACAGTTATTAACTCCTAATCTGCCGTCCCTAACATCTCCACCACCTACATTACAGTTATTAACCCCTAATCTGCCGCCACTAACATCGCCGCCACCTACATTACAGTTATTAACCCCTAATCTGCCGCCCCGAACATCGCCACCACCTACATTACAGGTATTAACTCCTAATCTGCCACCCCTAACATCTCCACCAACTACATTACAGTTATTAACCCCTAATCTGCCACCCCTAACATCGCCACCACCTACATTACACTTATTAACCCCTAATCCGCTGCCCCTAACATCACCACCACCTACATTACAGTTATTAACCCCTAATCTGCCGCCCCTAACATCGCCACAACCTACATTACAGTTATTAACCCCTACTCTGCCGCCCCTAACATCGCCACCACCTACATTACAGTTATTAACCCCTAATCTGCCGCCCCTAACATCGCCACCACCTACATTACAGTTATTAACCCCTAATCTGCCGCCCCTAACATCGCCACAACCTACATTACAGTTATTAACCCCTAATCTGCCACCCCTAACATCTCCACCACCTACATTAGTTATTAACCCCTAATCTGCCGCCCCTAACATCGCCACCACCTACATTACACTTATTAACTCCTAATCTGCCACCCCTAACATCACCGCCACCTACATTACAGTTATTAACCCCTAATCTGCTGCCCCTAACATCTCCACCACCTACATTACAGTTATTAACCCCTAATCTGCCGCCCTAACATCGCCACCACCTACATTACAGTTATTAACCCCTAATCTGCCGCCCCTAACATCTCCACCACCTACATTACAGTTATTAACCCCTAATATGCTGCCCCTAACATCTCCACCACCTACATTACAGTTATTAACCCCTAATTTGCCGCCCCTATCATTGCCACCACCTACATTACAGTTATTAACCCCTAATCTGCTGCCCCTAACATCTCCACCACCTACATTACAGTTATTAACCCCTAATCTGCCGCCCTAACATCGCCACCACCTACATTATAGTTATTAACCCCTAATCTGCCGCCCCTAACATCTCCACCACCTACATTACAGTTATTAACCCCTAATCTGCTGCCCCTAACATCTCCACTACCTACATTACAGTTATTAACCCCTAATCTGCTGCCCCTATCATCGCCACCACCTACATTACAGTTATTAACCCCTAATCTGCTTCCTCTAACATCTCCACCACCTACATTACAGTTATTAACCCCTAATCTGCCTCCTCTAACATCTCCACCACCTACATTACAGTTATTAACCCCTAATCTGCCGCCCCTAACATCGCCACCACCTACATTACAGTTATTAACTCCTAATCTGCCGCCCCTAACATCGCCACCACCTACATTACAGTTATTAACCCCTAATCTGCTGCCCCTAACATCTCCACCACCTACATTACAGTTATTAACCCCTAATCTGCCGCCCCTAATGTCACCGCCACCTACATTAGACTTATTAACCCGTAATCTGCCTCCCCCAATGTCGCCGCCACTATATTGAATTTATTAACCCCTAAACCTCTGGCCTCCCACATCACTAACACTACATAAATATATCAACCACTAAACCTAACCCTAATTTTACCCTAAGCATAACCCTAACACCCCCTAACTTAAATATAATTAAAATAAATCTAAATTAAACTTACAATTATTATCTAATTAATTCCTATTTAAAACTAAATACAAACTTACCTGTAAAAAAACCTTAACATAGCTACAAAATAACTAATAGTTACATTGTAGCTATCTTAGGTTTTATTTTTATTTTACAGGTAAGTTTGTATTTAGTTTAACTTGGTAGACTAGTTAGTAAATAACATTACAATAAAATAAAATAAAATTAATTAAATACAATTATCTAAATTACACAAAATAAAAAACAAAATTATCAAAAATAAAAACAAATTACTCCTAATATAATAACCCTATCAAAATAAAAAAGCCCACCCAAAATAAAAAACTCTAGCCTACACTAAACTGCCAATGGCCCTTAAAAGGGCCTTTTGCCAGGTATTGCTCTTTTACCTGTAAAAAAAATACAAATAACCCCAAACAGTAAAACCCACCACCCACACAACAAAACCCCCCAAATAAAAACCTAATCTAAATAAACCTAAGCTAAACATTGCCCTGAAAAGGGCATTTAGATGGACATTGCCCTTAAAAGGGCATTTAGCTCTTTAACATTGCCCAAAACCTTAATCTAAAAATAAAACCCACCCAATAAACCCTTAAAAAAACCTAACACTAACCCCCGACGATCCACTTACAGTTTTCGAAGACCGGACATCCATCTTCATCCATGATTGCAACAACCAATAGGATTTTTCCCCTTTAATTTCTATTGGCTGATAGAATTCTATGAGCCAAACGGAATGTAAGGGACGCCATCTTGGATGACGTCACTTAAAGGGAAACTTCATTTTCCAGCAGATTTCATAAGAAGAGGATGCTCTGCACCGGATGTCTTGAAGATGGACCCACTCCGCGCCGGATGGATGAAGATAGAAGATGCCATCTGGATGAAGACATCTGCCGGCTTCGAGGAGGACTTCTGCCCACTTGGATTACGACTTCTGCCGCCTGGATGAGGATGGATGTCCGGTCTTCAAAAACTGTAAGTGGATCATCGTGGGTTAGTGTTAGGGCTTTTTAAGGGTTTATTGGGTGGGTTTTATTTTTAGATTAGGGTTTTGGGCAATGTAAAAGAGCTAAATGCCCTTTTAAGGGCAATGCCCATCCAAATGCCCTTTTCAGGGCAACGTTTAGCTTAGGTTTATTATTTGGGGGGTTTGGTTGTGTGGGTGGTGGGTTTTACTGTTGGGGGTTATTTGTATTTTTTTTTTACAGGTAAAAGAGCTGATTTCTTTGGGGCAATGCCCCGCAAAAGGCCCTTTTAATGGATATTGGTAGTTTATTGTATGCTAGGGTTTTTTTTTATTTTGGGTGGGCTTTTTTATTTTGATAGGGCTATTAGATTAGGTGTAATTCATTTTTATTTTTGATAATTTTGTTTTTTATTTTGTGTAACTTAGTGTTTTTTTTGTAATTTAGATAATTGTATTTAATTAATTTAATTTATTTTATTGTAATGTTAGTTTTCAGTGTAAGGCAGGTTAGGTTTTATTTTACAGGTAACTTTATATTTAATTTAACTAGGTAGTTAGTAAATAGTTAATAACTATTTACTAACTAGTCTACCTAGTTAAAACAAATACAAACTTAGCTGTGAAATAAAAATAAAACCTAAGATAGCTACAATGTAACTATTAGTTATTTTGTAGCTAGCTTAGGGTTTATTTTAAATGTAAGTATTTAGTTTTAAATAGGAATTTAGGTAATAATTGTAAGTTTAGATCTATTTTAATTATATTTAAGTTAGGGGGTGTTAGGGTTATGCTTAGGGTTACATTAGGGTTAGGTTTAGGGGTTAATATATTTATGTAGAGTTAGTGATGTGGGAGGCCAGAGGTTTAGGAGTTAATAGTTTATTTTAGTATATTTCATTGTGGGGGTAGTTTATGGGTGTTAGTTACTTTTTAACACTTTAGTTGTGAGTTTTATGCTACAGCTTTGTAACATAAAACTCATAACTACTGACTTTAGATGGCGATACGAATCTTGTGGTTATAGAGTGTTCTGCTCACTTTTTGGCCTCCCAGGCAAACTCGTAATACCGGTGCTATGGGAGTGCCATTGAAAAATTACTTTTTTAAAAGTGCGGTACTGACGTTGCATGACAGCCAAAAAGGTGTGCGGTACACCTAAACCTACAAAACTTGTAATAGCAGCGTTAGGGAAAATGAAGCATTATGGCCCATACCGATGCTATTTGAGTCATAACGCACAACTCGTAAACTAGCTGAAGGTTAAGGCTCCAAGGAGGAGCAACAGACTTAAAGACAGCCCTGATTTTGACCAAGGCCTGACAAAAAGATTGCACATCTGGCACATCCTGCCAAACGTTTATGTAGTAAAACTGATAAAGCAGAAATCTGACCCTTCAGGGTACTGACTAACAATCCCTTCTCCAGGCCTTCCTGAAGAAAAGATAAAATTCTAGGAATTCAAATTCTACTCCAAGAGTAGCCCTTGGATTCACACCAATAAATATATTTACACCATATCCTATGGTAAATCTTTCTAGTAACAGGCTTGCGAGCCTGAATCATGGTCTCGATGACTGACTCAGAAAAACCAGACTTAGACAGAATTAAGAGTTCATTCTCCAAGCAGTCAGCTTCAGAGAAATGAGATTTGGATGGAGGAAGAGACCCTGAATCAGGAGGTCCTTCCTCAGAGGTAGTCTTCAAGGTGGGAGAGATGACATCTCCATTAGGTCTGCAAACCAGATCCTGCGAGGCCTCACAGAGGCTATTAGAATCAACAATGCCCTCTCCTGTTTGATACGAGCAATGACTCGTGGAAGGAGAGCCAACCTGAAAACCCAAGGGACTGCAAGAGCATCTATCAGAGTGGCCTGAGAATCCCTCGTCCTTGAACCGTACCTTGGAAGCTTGGTGTTCTGACAAAACACCATCAGATATAACTCCGGCACTCCCCATTTGAGGACTAAGCTGGAAAACACCTCTGGATGGAGTTCCCACTCCCCGGGATAAAAAGTCTGTCTGCTCAGGAACTTTGCTTCCCAGTTGTCTACTCCAGGAATGGGGATGTCATATAGACAGCAATTGTGGGTCTCTGCCCACTGAAGAATCTGAGTAACCTCCTTCATGGCTAAGGAACTCAGAGTTCCTCCCTGGTGATTGATGTAAGCCACAGAGGTTATGTTGTCGGACTGGAACCTGATAAACTGGGCTGAGGACAACTGAGGCCAAGCCAATAGAGCATTGTAAATCGCCCTCAACTCCAAGATGTTGATGGGAAGAGCAGAATTCAACAGAGTACAAAGACCCTGAGCTTAAGTTCCAGACTGCTCCCCTGCCCAGCAGGCTGACGTCCGTGGTCACGATCACCAAGGAAGGTCTCTAAAAGCATGTGCCCTGAGACCTTAAAGACTGATCTAACTCTATTCTCTGAGATAGATCCGCATGGTCGCCATTCCATTGTATGAGCATGCAGAACTGGAGAGCTCTCAAATGGAATTGAGCAAAAGGAATGATGTCCATGGAAGCCACCATCAGACTGATTACCTCCATACATTGAGCAGTAGCCTGAAGAGAGAGGCAAGAGGAAATGATTTTGTTTTTACTGACCTCTGTCAGAAAAATCTTAATCAATAGAGAATCTATTATGGTCGCTAAGAACACTACTTTTGTAGCAGGGGAAAGGAAGCTTTTTTCCAGATTCACATTCCATCCGTGGGAACAAAGAAAAGACAACAATTTTTCTGTGTGACATTTTGCTTGTTGAAAAGATGGTGCCTGAACCAATATGTCATCAAGGTAGGGTGCCACAGCAATTCTACGAGAATGGATCACTGCCAAAACAGTCCCCAGAACCTTTAAAAATATTCTGGGAGCCGTGACTAGACCAAATAGAAGGGCCACAAACTAGAAATGTTTGTCCAGAAAAGTAAATCTCAGGAATCTGTGATGGTCCCTGTGAATAGGAACATGAAGATATGCATCCTTTAGGTCTATGGCTGTCATGAACTGACCCTCTTGTACTAAAGGAAGAATGGAGTGTATAGTCTCCATCTTGAGGGGTGGAACTTTGAGAAACTTGTTTAGACAATTCAAGTCTAGAATGGGACGGAAAGTTCCCTCTTTTTTGGGAACCACAAATAGGTTGGTGTAGAACCTGAGACCCTGTTCCGGCACTGGAACTGGAACTATCACTCCCAGGGAGGAAAGATGTTGTATACATTTCAAGAACACCTCTCTCTTTATCTGGTCTGCAGATAATCTTGAGAGAAGGACTCTGCCTCTGGGAGGAAAAGCCTTGAATTCCAATTTGAAACCCTAGGATACTTGCTCCATGTCAGACACGGTGTGTAACAGTAAATACACTTGTACAGATAAGTTTCAAAGATTTTAATATTCAATTAAAATAAACCAAGAAAAGAACTTTAAATTTTATCCCAAATTAAGATTGATTCCCCAGCTAAAATTATGTGAGAAAAGTTAAGAAAAAAACATTTAATAAACATCAAATAAACTTATAAAATACCCCTCAGACAACCCCACACTTCAAATACACCTTGATTACGAGTTTTGCGTCACGGTTTTAATGCTTAAAAAATGTCCATTGCAGTGTAAAAACAGTAACGCAGACATTACGAGTCTTGTCGGTATAGCTGTACAGCAAGCATTTTAGCCTGTAACGTAATGTCAATCCCGCACTCAAAAAATGACGTTTTTGCGTGGGATTTTCATAGCACTGGTATTACAGGATATGCGGTGAGGCTAAAATGCTTGCGTTCCAGCCTATACCGACGCGATCTGTTCCGCTATCTGAGACAAGTAGTTATGAATTTTGCTCAACAAAACTGTTACACAAAACTCATAAGTAAAATGTTACAAAGTACAATAACACCCATAAACTACCTATTAACCCCTAACCTGCCGCCCTCCCACATCGCAAACACTATTTAAAACTTATTAACCCCTAATCTGCCGCTTCCGACATCGCCACAACTATAATAAAGTTATTAACCCTTATTTCCCCCACACC